>NW_005200746.1:226592-236316 GCF_000372725.1 Emiliania huxleyi CCMP1516 | reverse complement strand
CCTGCTCGGCGGGGGCCACGTCGCCGCAGACTACAGCGCCGGACGCGCGCACTTCCGCCACACGCCGCTCCCGCGCGCGCTGCCGCCGCCGCTCGCCGCCTCGGGGCCCCCGCCCTCGGACAAGGGAGGGGCCGCGCTGCGAGCGCCGCTCCTCGCGGCGGCGGCCGCGTGCGGCTTCGCGTGCGGCGTCCTCGCCGCGCGCGCCGCCGCCCGCTGATGGGAAGTGCTAGGGCGGAGGAGCGGCGGCGTGCCGCGCCAGGGACGCGGGCGCGGGTAGGCTCGCCAGGTCTGCTCGGAGCCATGGTGACCATCGGATCTCGAGTGCATCGGATGATGGTTCCGAGCAAACTGTCGCACCGAGAGGCTACAGCAGAGCCGTAGTCTCCCACAGAGGGGTGCGCGTGCCCCGCGTGGCCTCACAAAGCATGGGGGGAGAGACCCAACAACGTGCACTATAGACCGCGGGCGACAACGTGATGCGGTTTTTGCGCCATATCAATAACGATTAAGATTTTGAATTTTAAGTCACATGTACATGTTGTGCATGGAGTTGTCACAAAGAAAACAAACCTCTGTCTCTCCTAGTAGCTAGTTGTCTCGATACTCGAAACAAAGAAAATAAAAGAAAGTGCGCGGACGGAAGGCCGGCACACGGACACGCCGCGCACAGTCCACACACAGGGATTAAAGAATAAATAAATAAATAAAACGGGCACGCCAAAGAAAGACAAGTTAAGGTAGCTGCAATCTCTTGCCGCGAAAGTTTCGCGTCAGTCGACGTTCCGCGCTGTGTGTCGCGCCTGAGCTCGCCCTTGGCGCCCGAGGCTACCCGGGACCGACAGACAGCATCAAAGGACGCGCTAGATGTGCTTGTGACCGACGCGTCTCTCTTGACCGGCACGAGCAGTGCTGTGTGCGGCGCTCGCCACCCTGGCGATTGTGCTGCGACGGCGGACGGCGTGGTTGCTCAGATGGCCTTATGACGACCCCGTTTCGACACCGTCCCTAAGGCCTCTGCTCATGAGCTCCATGCGGGAATGATTGGCTGAACCAACTGATCACAAATTCTCTCTGCAACATCAGAGTCGTCGAATTATGCTGTCACGAGGAAGAATTTTGGCGCTTTGTGAGATATCGTGGGAATTTGTGATCAGTTGTTTGAGCCAGTCATTCCCGCGTGGAGCTCATGAGCAGAGGCCTTGGGGACGATGCCGAAACGGGGTCGTCATAAGGCCATCTCAGTGGCTACACGGCCTGCCACGGCGTGTGTGCCACGACTCTGGACGACTCTGAACTGGCGCTTGATGCGGGCATAACTTGCGATCCCGACCTTGCGCGATGAGCCTACTAGCGCATTCTACCATCTACTCGCACATGGCAAGCATGGGCGACGCCTCAGGCCCCATGCCGGCCATCCAAGATATGCGTGCGCCAAGGGTTTGCAGCTACCTTAACCAAGTGTTTTTTTCTTTTTCTGAGCCCGGCATCACATCGCTGTCTCTCTCTCTTGTCTGCGATCTTGGCTCCCACCGTGCACGGATCGCACGCCCGGCGCATACATGCTCGCCGTTGTCGTCGCCGCCGCCGGCTTCGCCGCCCGCGCTCGAACGCTAACGCCAGAATCGTCGCGCTGGCCGCAGCCGCACACGTTGGCACGCTGGCGGCAGCTGCAGGTCGCAATGCTGGAGGAGGAGGCGGGACCTTCCCTACCGTCCATTCCCACGGTGCTGTACACCGCTCTCGGTGCGACGGCGGTGTACGGGCTGTCGGAGAAGGTGCCACGCCTCCTCTCCGACGGGCCGAGCGAGGCTCTCGCCCCGCTGGCGCTCGACGTCTTCTTCTTTGGCTTTGCGTGCGTCTCGCTCGCCAAAGGGATGGGCCTGATCGGTAAGATCGACTACGCGGCCCTCGACGGCCGAGACGTCGGCTCTCTCGCCAAGGAGGCGGGCGCCTGGGCCGCGGCGGGCGAGGTGCCGACCCAGTCGCCGGACGGCTTTGAGGTGGCGACGTTTGCGGGAGGCTGCTTCTGGGGCACCGAGCTGCACTTCCAACGCATCCCGGGCGTCGTCGCGACCTGCGTGGGCTACACGCAGGGCGGCGTTCCGGCGCCCACCTACGAGCAAGTGTGCTCTGGCACGACGGGCCACACCGAGGCGCTGCAGCTGCTCTTTGACCCGTCCGAGTGCAGCTACGAGAGCCTCTGCGCCAAGCTCCTCTCGACGGTCGACCCGACGGCGCGCAACCGCGTCGGCAACGACCGCGGCACGCAGTACCGCCACGGCATCTACTCGCACACGCCCGAGCAGGCCGAGGCGGCGAGGCGGGCGCTCGAGCTCGAGCAGGCGAAACAGTCTGCGCCGGTGGTGACGGAGATGCTGCCGGCGCGGGTCTTCTACCCCGCCGAGAACTACCACCAGCGCTACCTGCAGAAGGGCGGCCAAAACGCGGCGAAGAACGCGCCGGAGAAGGTGCGGTGTTACGGGTGAGCGCTCGCACGTCACGCTGGGCTTGGATGTAAAAAGAAAGAAAACAGACGGCCCAAAGGAGGGAGGGGAGGACTTGAGGGATTGCCCCCCCGAATCGTTTTCCGCCCCGTTTTCTTCCTACGATTTTTCTTTTGGGATCGCTGTTCAGAGGAGACAGGTTGTTGTGTTCCTGTGTTAGTGCCAGTGCGCGCCAGTCCCGTGCCCAGTGTTGTGCGAGCGAGTTTTCTTGTAAAATTGGTAAAAAGAAAGAAAGAAAACAGACAACCCAAGGGAGGGATGGTAAAATTGGTTCGTATCTTTCTCTTTACGAAAAAAATTCTCTTTTTCCGCATCGGCTGGGCCGATCCCATGCTCTTCGCTCGCTCTTTCTCCAGGCGGCCAAGCCAGGCAGGCCACAGCGCCACGATGGCATCCAATACGCCAAAGCGCGACGTCCCTGCGCCAGAGTGGAAGGCTGACGTGCCTGCTTGGGAGAGGTGTGTGGGTCACACCATCGAAACACCATTGCACAAAGGTCACATCCGTGCCTCCTGCGATAGGCTCGTATCCCTCGTGACGACGCCCGGCACAGGGCAGGTTCGCCTCTGCTACTTGCTTCGGTCTCACTATGGCCCGCTGCTCGGATCGCTCCCACGCCGCGCAGGTGCGCCGAGGCCTCAAGCCGGGCGAGCGGCGCAGCTGGAGCGACCCGCAGCTGTGGACCCATGTCGCCAAGAGATAGATGGGCAACGCCCAGCTCGCAGCGCCACACCCACAGGCGGACCGGTGGAGTCTCGTCGCCGAGAGATGGCCACCGGACGCATCATTTTGGCGGACGATAGCACGGAGGTAGGTAGAGCACGGCGGGCGATAGCACGGAGGCACCTCATCCAGGACAGCAACTGTGATAGGTGGCTTTTGTGCCTGGCATCCTCGTCGCGGCGACCCGCGCCGCGCCGCTGCCGGAGCTGGTCGCAATACAGAGCGCCGTGCTCTCGCTCTCGCTGCTCTACCACTGGAACTACGAGCGACCCGGGCTGCTGGCGCAGGGTGAGGGGCTGAGCGCCAAGCTGCTCTTCCTGTACGGGGCGGCGCAGACGCTGCGCAGCCCCGACGCGGCGCTCCTCGCCGCAAACAGCGGCTGCTTCGCCCTCACCCTCGGCGCCTTTGTCGTCACCAACTTCGACAAGCGGCTGTACGAGCGGTGGCACCCGTGGGGGCTGCACGTCGTGCCCGGCGTCTGGTCGACGCTGGTGGCGCTGCACAACGCGCCGCTCCTCCCGGCGGCGCTGGTGCCAAGCGGCCCGCTCCTGAGCGTGCCCGGGATCTCCGCGTGAGGGGCGCGTTTTAGGAAAGCGGCGCGCAGCGCGGTGGCTGGCACTCGCAGCGCTTGGAGCGGTGCGAGGTAGGTGGGTGTGTTACTTCCTCTAGCAAGCTCACAAGATGCGAGTTTGGGGACAACGGTGCCACAAGATGCGAACTGAGGCCTCGGACGACTCACGGCACGCTCCCCATATCAGCCGAGAGCCCGAACCCGAGTCGGAGTAAACTGCCTCAAACACAGCTGGCCGCGTTGTGCATATGCTCGCACTGCTGTCTGCCGCCTTCTTGCCGGCGCTGCTCCGGACTCCAGGTTTGTCAGCAAACCCTCTCCGGAGACATCTCCGCTGCCGGCAGCCCGGCTGTGCCTTCACTGAGGCCGATTACCGGGCGGATCCTGCTGACCTCAGCGCGGCTGTGCTACCCGAGTTCACGGAGCAGCACGTCTACCTGCACTTTCACGGCCGCGGCGGGCCCGATCGAGAGGACGCCGACCTGCAGGCGCGCATCATCGCGCAGGACAAGGCGGCGGGCCTCGACCGCTTTGTGCACGTCTTCGTGTGGAGGCGGTGGCTCGACGCGGCAACGGCGGAGCGCATCTCGTACACCGGCCAGGCGCTCGGCCGCAAGCTCGGCCAGGCGCTCGCCCAACGCAAGGGCTTGCGCTCGCTGCACGTGAGCGCGACCTCGGCGGGCGGGTTTGCGGGCAACGAGTGCATCGCGGCTTACGTTGCAGCAGCGGGCCCGGAGCGTGCGACCACCCGGCTGACACTTTGCGACCCGTTCTGCGCGCGCGCGGACGAGGTGGGCGCGCCGTGGGACGATGGGCGACGCACGTCGGGAGCGCGCCTCTTTGGGCGCGATGCCGACTTTGCCGAGCACTTTCTCAACTCGGACGACATCGTGCCGTCGACCAACTTCGCCCTGCCGCTCTGCTACTGCTACGACGTGACGGGCTCCGCGGAGCGCGCCTCCTTCCCACCGCCCAGCTCGGGCAACTTTTTGCAGGACGTCGGCTTGCGCCTGCTCGGCTACCACAACTGGCCCATCGGCTACGTCGCGCGCCACTACGAAACGCGTCTCGACGCCGGCGGGTCACCCATGCTGCCGAGCCATAGCGAGCTGCCGCGAGGGACCGTCTTCAAGGTTCCGTGACAACCGCGGCCTTGCTGACGTGGCACGTGTGTGAGTGAGTTCTTATATCGACATGCAATACAGTGGCCAGGGGCGGGGCTTGCATTTTTGCCGTCGCCAGTCGCCCCCCCAAACGCTACAGCGGGGGCGGCGGCGGCGGCGGCGGCGGCGGCGGCGGCGCGACGGGGTGGGTAGGGGGGTGGGGAGGCTGCTGTGTGCGTTGCGCGTGCGCGCACCGCACACCATACTCGAGTACGGCGGGAAACAGACGGCGAGGGGGGCGCGGCGGCAGCGGCGCAGCGCGCGCGCAGCGCGCGCGACGGAGGGGCGGAGCAGCGACCGCTGAGCGCGGTCGCTGCTCCGTCTGTCCCGGAGCGCCGTCTGCGCGGGGTGCGCGTCAGGAGAGGGGGCAAGCGTGGAAGCGCGGGACGCGCGGCGGCGGCGGCGAGCCGCCGAGCGCTCCGTGCGCGGTGAGGCGGCCGGGCGAGGGCGCGGCGGGTGACGGGGAAAGGGAGCAGCCGGGCGACGAGAGGTAGGAGGTGCTCGCCGGCGAGCGCTCCTGCGCCTGCGGAGGGGCAAGGCCTGAGGGCGGGCGGGCGGGCGGGCGGGCGCCGGGGGGGGGGGGGGGATAAACGCTGCGCCGCCCCCGCACCAGCGACACTGGCCGCGGCTCGCCGCCGCGCGCCGGCTCGGAAGAGGGGCTGTCGACGGCACAGCAGCGGCACGCCTCGGCGCTCGAGCCGCCGACACCCCCCCTCCTCGACGTGACGGCCGCTCCCGGAGCCGGCCGATGCGCGCCCGACCCACGCCCCCTCTCGCACCCCCCCGACCCCCCCTGCGCGGCGCACCCGTCCGCTGTGCGCCGGCTCGCGCGCCTATCGCCAAATCGCGACGTTTGAGCGCAGCGCACGCGTCCCACACGTCACGCGCGCGCAGGAGAGCGTGCGGCACAGCAGTAGCGTGTACTCGCCGAGGGCATCGCGCCGAAAACCCCGCGCATTCCGCCCCAGCAGAGGCTGCAGCCTCTGCACAAGCTACACCACTGTAAGAATGGTGAGTACTTGGGGTTGAGTGGGCTTGCTTGCTCCCTCAGCCGGGAGCAAAAATGCAAGAACACAACCATATGTCATGTCACCCAGTCCCAGACACCCCTTAGCCTTACTAGTATACCCACACCCCGCCGCGCACGCGCGCCGTTTCGGGCCGCTACGGCCGCGCCGCGAGAAAATTGAAGAATCTTATCTTCGGCGACGCGGTCTCGGGCGGCAGACGGCGCCACGAGGGCGCTCCGGAAGGCTGGAGCGCCGGGGGCCCCAGCCCTCCGGAAACTGGGGCCGCGCCGCTCCGGAAAACGCGGATTTGGGGGGGAAACGCAGAAAAGCAAGAAGCGCACTCGGCGGGCGTCACGGCCGCCTTCGTCTCACCGCCGCAACGCACCAGCCCACACGGACAAACGCCTCGCGATATGGTGCTCGTCCTGCTCCTGATCGCAGCCGCATCCCCGCCCTCCTCCTCCACCGTCTACATCATGCGCCACTGCGCGAGGTCGACGTACCTGCCCGACCTTTACGGCGGCCAGCGGCCCGCGTACCTCGCCAACTACTCCGACGGCGGCGACCTGCCGGATTGGGGCGTCGCGCCGACGCTGTGCACCGCGCGCGGCCGCCGCATCATCCAGGGGCAAGGCCGCTCGCTGCGCGGCGAGATCCTCGGACGGATGGGGCCTGCGCCGGGACGCCTCAAGGTGACCTACGACGCGGGCTCGACCCGCGACAACACCACGGCCGAGGACCTCCTCGCGGGCCTTGGCCTGCCGAGCATTGCGCGCGTGGGCGACGCCGCCGTCTTTGACCCGCCCTGGTGCCCGCAACTCACCGCCGCCGCAAAGGAGCGGGCGGTGCGCGCGCGGCTCAAAGCCGTGCCTCGGCCGGCGCGGTATGAGGGGCGGCTGGCGGCGCTGCAGGCGCTGCTCGGGCGCGGGGTCGCGCCGCCGCTGCAGTCCATCCCGGACGTGGTGGCGGGCGGCGCCGTCGGCTGGCTGGGCGGCTCGTTCGTGGCGAGCTCGTGGATCGAGGCGATGCTGCTGCAGTTTGGCGCCGGCCTTCCGATGGCGTACGGCCGCGTGGCCCCGCCGCAGCTGTACGAGATGCTCGAGCTGCACGTCTACTACCGCGCCATCGCCGACCGCGGCCTCTCGATCGAGCGGCGAGGCGAGTCCAACCTGCTCGCGCACGTGCTGAGAGACCTCGCGAGCGGCGCCGGCGGCGCGAGCCCGCAAGGCGGCGGCGCGAGCCTGTACGTCGGCCACGACACAAACCTCGACGGCCTGAGCGCCCTGCTCGGCCTCGGCTGGCCGGCGGCGCCGCCCTACCCGGCAAACACCACCGTCCCGGGAGGGATGCTCCGTCTGACCGCGACGGCGGCGGGAGGTGCCACTGCCGTGTGCGCCAGCTTCCTCTACACCCGCTTCGAAGACGCGTCGGGGGGGATGGCCGAGGTGGACGCGCTCTTCCCCACCGGCAAGCCGTGCATCTCGCTGGTTCAGCTCACTCAGCTGGCGGCGGCCGTCGTGGACAAGCGCTGTGTTCGCCTACCAGCGCCCTCAGCGAGTTAGCGACGCGAGTCCATATAGAAAAGAAAACGTACGGCGTCCGCGGTGCCGCTGTGTCCGCCGTGTCCGTCACCGGCTCGCTGTGACCTCTCCCTCCCCGCCGTTGTGGCGCGGCTGGCGCATTTCAATGTCCGCTCGACTCTCACACAAATTGCAAGGTAGCGCTGTGCAGGCCCTTCGCGCTCGGGCGGGTGCCGGCCCTCCGCGAAGCTGCCCCCAGCAGGCGTTTGACCAAAATCCAAATTTCCCTACTCCAGTTGAGGCTGCCCTCGGACCCGAGAACCTCAGATTTTAGATTAGTTAGGACGCTGCGCACCCTCTACCTCTGGCAGAGGCACTCTCCCTCTCGCGATGAGTTTTATTTCGCAGCGCACAGCGCAAGCGCTGGTCCTGGCCTCTGGACTCTACTTTACCATATCGAGGTTCGCCCTGCCCTTAAAGTATGCGACACCAAATTTACACCATCCTTTTATCAACAAACCAGTAGCGCCCTGAGCCCCCTCTGACGCGCGCGTCCGTGGCGTGTGCTGTGCAGCGTGAAGGTCGTCCGCTCAGACGATCTGGCGGTCCTGCGTCGCTGACGCTTCCACAACGTCGTCGCCATTTGTCGGCTCCGCTTGTGTAGAGGGGTCGCGGATCGCTAGAGCGAGGGCGGTGGCGCGGCGCGCGCGCGACTGAGCGGTCTGCTTGGTCGCGCCGAGCGCCTGTGCGAGGAGGGCGAGCGACACCTGCCGGTGCGGGCCCGAGTGGCAACCGACGGCGAGGTCGTGGTACAGCCCATCGGCGATCAGGTCGCGCGGCGTCACCTCGAAAAAGTGCCCAAAGATGCAGCCGCCGCAGGCGGCGTCGTTCTCGTGCGCCATGACGATCGGCAGCCTGGCGCGGCGCGCGGCGCGCACCTGCTCTGCGAGCGCCTCGGCGCCATCGCCGGCCCACGTCGCCCTGTTCAGGTAAAGCAGCATGTGCGTCGCCTCGTCGCCGTCGCGGTCGCCGACGCTCGAGCTAGGCAGCGAGGAGAGGCGCGAGGGCGTTGCGTCGGTGATCGAGACGCCGCCCGCCACGGCCGCCGCGACCGCATCGGCGAGATCTCGCGCCCCGGCGTTCAAAGTCGAGGCCCAGAGAACCACCGGCTTGGGAGGGGCGAGGTCGACGGCTCGGACCTCGCCCGGGATGCACAGGGGCAGCTCGTCCTCGCCCGCGAACTTTGGCGTCTTCAGCAGCAGCGCCTCGGCGATGACCTTGAGCGAGACGTGCTGGAAGGCCTCGATCCGATGCCACACCGCCATCGGCCAGCCGGCGTCAAAGATGGCGGCCCGCAGCTCCTCGGGGCACTCGGATCGCAGCTCGGCGAGCGTGCCTCCGCCCTTGTCCGGGTCTGCCTCGTGGACGAGCACGAGCGGCTTGCCCATCTCCAGCGCGGCGCGGACCTCGCGCAGGCAGTTCGTCGAGCGCAGAGCTCCAGCCCGGCCCCGTCTCGCCGTTGAAGCGCACCTGAGTCGTCGAGGCGGGTAGGATGACCGCCGCGTCGAGCCAGCTATTGCCCTGGTTGCCATTCCTGCTCCAGAGCGTCGACCAGCCCATCTCGTTGTTGTAGGTCTCGACGGAGAGGGTGCCCATGTCCGAGCTGTGGGAGTCGTACATGTGGTAGAAGAAGGAGAGGGTGGCGTCCTGCTGGAGCGAGAAGCGCGGGCTCTCGAGTCGGTGCAGCTTGTTGTACGTTCCAGTGGCCTCGGTGAAGATGTAGTAGCCCGAGCCAGTGGTGTGGTCGCCGCTCGGGCCTGTGCCTGGCGACGGCGTGCCGCCGCTCGTGCGCGTCCAAGTGTACCCGTCCGGCGCGGTGTCGTTCCAGATGCAAGTGTCACCCTCGAAATCGCAGCTCAGCTGCACCATGTCGGGTAGAAGAGGCGGTGTCGGCGGCGGCGGCGGAGGTGGCGGCGGCGAGGGTGGCGGCGGCGAGAACGGAGAGGGCGGTGGAGGCGACGGAGAGGGCCCGCCAGACGCGGCCACCCTGCCGACGAGCAGCGCGGCGGCGGCCACGCGGACTTGTGCGGCGGATGGCTCGAGCGAGGCGACCCGCCCCAGCCGCAAAGCTCCCGCGCCGGCGAGGCCCGTCTCGACAAGCCTCCGGGCCTTCCCAGCAGCGCCGCGCCCCCAACTGTACCTGGGACGAAGGCCTCGAAGGTCACGCCGCACA
>NW_005200746.1:204529-225569 GCF_000372725.1 Emiliania huxleyi CCMP1516 | reverse complement strand
GGTGGGGGGGGCGGCCCGGCGGGGGAGGGCGGCCGGCAAGGTCTGGAGAGGGGTGAGGGAGGTGGCGGCGGCGGAGGAGGGGGCCGGGAAGGAGGTGGGGAGGGCGGCTGGGGGAGGGCGGGGGCGGGGGCGGGGGCGGGGGCGGGGGCGGGGAGGGGGAGAGGGTGGTGGGGGGAGAGTGGGGGGCGGCGAGGACGCCCGGGCGGAGATGGAGAGGCGGGGGGAGGGCGGCGGAGCATGTCCCCGTGAGAGAGGCCAGACGGTGTGGGAGAGAGCGGAGAGTCGCACACCTTTGTGTCCGTCTTGTCGGCCTCGCCTTTGGAGTGGGCCGTGGCGGTCGTGCAGTCCGTCTCGTTGCTCGTGGAGCCCGAGGCCTTGATCGGATCCTCAGAGACGCAGAGCTCGGCGAGCGGCGGCGGCGGCTCCGCGCACCACACAGGGGCGGCGCCGCCGCCGCACGTGAGACCGACGGAGTTGGCGGTGGAGTCGGCGAGCGAGACGTCGCCATTCTTGACCGCGCCGGCAGCCTCGCCAAAGGAGGCGAGCTCGGCGTCGGCCGCGGCGCCGATGGGCTTGAGGGTAGTCGGGGCGGCGGCGCGCGAGTCGGCGCCGCTGAACTTGGAGAGGTTGAACGGGAAGGAGAAGGTTGGATGGAAGGTGGCGACGACCGGCCAGGCACCGAACAGCGCCCACCCACCCCCGAGGACGTCTTGGTGGAGCAGGAGCCCCGCGGCCTTGTTGGGTTTGCGCGAGGCAGACGCCGCGAGGGCGAGCGTCGGCGCGTCGGTCTCGAGCTTGATGCTGAAGTCGGTGCGGTTGCGCGTGTCGATGAGTGCACCCCCGCGCCGCTGACGGGGGCGAGAGGCGGCGGTTGAGGGCGTCGCGAGAAGAGCGAGGGCGAGCATGGCGGCGTGCAGCAGATGTAGGCGGAAGATCACGGGCACACAGGAAAGGAAAAAAACGGACGGCACGCAGAGGACCATTGGGTTTGTACTATTAACAACGAAGGCGCTCTCAAAAAAAACTCGTGCGCAAAAAACAAGGAGACACGTGTAGGCGCGTATCTTAGCTAAGGCTCGCGCCCTGACGTGTAAGTGCTCATAGGCGGATGAGCGGGCAGAAAAAAACACGCGTGGATTGTGTTGTTCAGGGCGGCTCGCACAGTAGTGTGAGATTGTAGTGTGTGTACGTTGGACGAGGTGTGGTACGCGAGAATACTTAGCTCCTTACGCGAGAATACTTAGCATAGTAGAGTGAGATTACAGATTTCTTTTCTAGCAATACCAAACAACTCTAAAAGTTTTAACGTCCCCCCCTCATTTTCCTACAATCGCTGTGAACCCAGCCACGTAGGCACATAGGTTAGCCTGACGAAGACCGATATACGCGGGCTACAAGTTTCTCCGAGACCTCGCGAGGTTATTCACACCTCGGGGCAGTGTGTTTGGGCAGGCGATGCCTGCTGGAGGGAAGAAACACTATCAAGATATACCCTGTCCGGCAGAGTAAGCCGAATCTACGATACGTGCTACGAGACCCCTAAGCCCTATAACGTAGGCTCAGATCACTTCTTTCGTCTTTCCAGTAAAGCCGTAGCTGGCGCGCCCCCCCAGGCTTCCACCATCCCCGGCCGGGCGACCGCTCTGGCGGCTTCCCCCGCGCGATGCCGCGGCGAGCTCAGCAGCCCCTCGAGCAGCGCCCCGACCGCTCCCACGTCTGCGCGCAAGTGCCAGCGGAATGGGTCGAGCAGCCTTCCGTCGGCGTCGAACGCCTGCACCTCGCGCGCCGGGTCGTTGTTTTGCCACGCCGCGTACCTGCCACGCCAGCGTGGGGAGTCACTCCCAAGCACGGGTCCGGGGCAGAGGGGAGGCGGTGCCGACGGAGGCGGCGGAAACGGTGGCGGTGGTGAGGGTGGAGATGAGGTGGAGGCGGCGGCGAAAGGGGCGGTGGAGAGGGCGGCGGCGGGGAAAACGGTGGCGGGGCTGGCGGTGGCGGGGACGGCGGCGGTGGGGGCGGCGGCGGTGAGACGGCGGCGGTGGGACGGCGGCGGTGGGGCGGCGGCGGTGGGGCGGCGGCGGAGAAGGAGGAGGTGACGTGGGGTATCGAGCGGCGGACGCGTCACCCGCGGCGCTGCCAGCGGCACTGATTGGAGTAGTACGCGTTTGCGTTTGCGCGGTTGAGCAGCTCGAGCACGGGCGCGCCTAAGTGCAGATCTCCCCAAATCTCCCCGAATCTCCCCGAATCTCCCCCATACCTCCCTAGTACGGGCGCGCCCGCGGGGAGGAAGAGGTTCCAGACCAGCGCCGCGCCTGAAGAAGCGTTCCACGAAAGGTCCGGGAGAGGTCCGGGAAAGGTCTGGGAAGAGGCTCCGGACCAGCGCCGCGCCGTGCGCGCCGATCAGCCCCGCAGCGCCTCGCACGAGCGAGAGCTGCTCGCGCGACGACAGCGCGCCCAGCTCCACCAGCCGCACCTCCGTCGCCGACCCGACCGGCGGCGTCCCGCCGTGCCGGAGCCTACGTCCCCGAGGCCAGTCATACGCAGCGTGGTCTGTGCGCGTGGACGTGTGTTGCGTGTGGACAGCGGGTGTGTTGCGCGTGGGCCCGCCGAGGCAAGCACACGCCGAGGACACCCCTGGGACGTGCGCACCGCCGACTGGCTGGCGGTCTTCAGCCTCGAGCCGCATTCTGCCCTCGAGGCTGGAGATGCGGTGAGATGCGGTGAGAAGCGGTGAGATGCGGGGAGAGACTCCGGTCAAGGGGCGCCCCAGCCTGCCCTCAAGGCTCGTGCGAAGCTCCTCCTCGTTGAGGATGCGCCGGTCGCTGCTGGCGGCGCGAGAGAGGAGCAGCAGTAGTCGCCTCCGAGCGCCAGGCTCGGCTGCCGCCGGCGGCAGCTGCGGCGGCGGCAGTGACGGCGGCGGTGCTCCGAGGACCGCACTGGAGAGCCACGACGCAATCGGGCCGAGCAGTGCAGTGCGGTCGGTCGGGTCTGGCTTCCACACCTGCGGGCAAAGGGGGGGGGGGGGGGGGCAGTCTACTCCTCGAGGCCTCGACACTGCCCCTCGCCGCCCTATCAACACCGCCGACCGAGGGAGATTAAGCCTTCTCCCCCGAGGGAGATTAAGCCTTCTCCCCCGAGGGAGATTAAGCATCTAGACCGCCGAACATCCCCTCTCCCTCCCTCCCTCCCTCCCTCCCTCCCTGTCCCTGTCCCTATCCCTGTCTCAGTCTCTCTGTCTCTCGAAGCATCTCCTCCGCACGTTCCACCACCATGTCTCCGTGGCAGGTTGCACGAGCAGGGCGCGGCCAAAGGAGCGGACTCCTGCCGAGCGCGCGGCGGGCTCGCCCACAAAGCGAGGCGCGCGCGCCGAGAGGCCGGGAGACCAAAACACGGCCGTCGGCGTGAGCGACGCGTTGTTGAGCAGGAAGACGTGAACGGAGTGAGCGGTGTCTGGCTTGGAGCCGAGCAGGTCGCGCATCGCCGCGGCCGTGATGTACAGAGAGCCCATCTGGTGAAAGAGGTTGGCGTAGTCGGCCAGCAGGAACAGGGCGATGGACTCGTCCTCCGCGCTCCGCTGGCCCAGCGGCCGCTTTGGCCGGATCGCGGCGACGAGCGGCTGTAGGTGCAGCCCCTCGTAGTCAGCGAGGAGAGTCTGCAGGTCGTTTGCGGAGCACGGCGCCCGCATCACGCCACGCTGTGGCGCGCCGAGGAGCGGCCGAGACGCCCAGAGTGACGGTGCAGCCCTCGTGTCGAAGAGGGAGAAATCCACGCTCACGTCGGAGAGCAGCGCACCGTAGTGCGATGTGCGGACGGCCCCGCTGCAGAGCTCGCGATCCGACAGGCGGCGACGAGGCAGCGGCGTCTGCATCGAAGGCCACAAGCTCAGTGTTGTCCACCTCAATCGACCTCTCGTATGGCGGCGACGGCTTCGACGGCAGCCTCTGCCTCTTGGCGCGTGGGTTTTGCGGAGTTTGCGGGTCGGGCCAGTGCCAAGTACCGGGTACCCCGTACGACTTGCGACTACGGGGACCCCGGGGGCGACCGAACAAACAAAACATCTGTTTATGCTCTGTTCCCGGGCATTCACACTATATTCCTGAGATATTGGGCGATTATATCCAAAAGGGATTTATTGGGGATACCCATCACTGAGCCGACAATGCTACGGGTAGCCCCAGGGTGGCGCCCGCCCCCATACCCTCGGGCACTTGCCTGCGCCCTCACGCGCTAGCCCACTCCCTGCCCCGCAATATCTCACTCCATCCCGGCCTGCGGCATACCTCGGCACACCCCCTTGCACGGAATCTGAGCGTGAGGGCGAATCTGAGCGTGAGGGAATCTGAGCGTGAGGGAATCTGAGCGTGAGGGAACCTGGGCAGTGCCGCGTAGTGCGGCGTGCGCGCGGTCGTGCGCGCACGTGCGCGGGCGTGCGCGGGCGTGCGCGGGCGTGCGCGGGCGTGCGCGGCATGTGCGCGGCCAGGGCGTAGGCAAGTGCCTGAGGGTATGGGGGTGGGCGCCACCCTGGGGCTACCCATAGCATCGTCGGCTCAGTGATGGGTATCCTTGGTTTGGGAGATTCGTGTATACGTGTTTCGGTTTCTTACATCTATCGCAACACTCTAAGTGACCGATTGCCAATACTCAATCAGTCAGCTCAGAGTCACGGCGCAGTAAGGATAGGCGCGGCGCGCAACTAGAGCTGACCGGATTGGCTCGTGCTCAATAGCTCAATCAATACCTAAAGGCCTTCCAGTTGTTGTTCGCCGTGTAGGAGCTGCTGCCGTCTTGCGAGACGCGACATGACTCGTCCTGGGTGTCGTACGAGCAGCAGAATTCGTGGTGGTAGCCATTGTCGGTGGCGTGTTCGACACACGCGTTTCGGCAGCTCTCGGCGCTGTCCTTGTTGCCCAGCGGGTTGGAGACGTCCTGGCACTTGTAGTCCCGATGGATGCTGTAGTCGCTGTAGGTTGGGGGTGGCGACGGTGGGGCAGGAACAATCTCAATACCAGCGCAGTAAAAGTAGTCGTCGCCGTTCTCTACCCGAGTTGCCTCATACACCTCGCACGTCGATCCCGAATAGGAGACGCACAATTCATCTCCATTCGCCGCCTGCAGTGGAGGGGGGGAGCACAAAGTAAGAACAGAAGGCGGACACAAGCGAAGGTGTACAGTCGTACTACGGAGTGGCCTACTCGAGGACGGCTTGGGCAGGCAGTGCGACGTACCCACGCGTGAGCCGATACAACCGCCGATACGTATGCGAAGCAGTCCGACATCGAGTTCCCTCTGGAATCGGACAGCCCAAAATCGAAATCCGAGGGGAGGCCATACTTGTAGACAATGTTGTTGCTGCCGCCATCCGGATGGCAGCCACACCCCGACGAGGAGGTCACGAGATAGGTGCTTGCGCCGATGGTGATGCCTGGATAGCCTGGGGGCGGTGAAGGGGGCGGGAGCGGCGGCGGAGGTGCAGGGGAAGGCGGAGGAGTAGGCGGAGGAGGAGTCGGCGGAGGCGGTGACGGCGGCGGCAGAGGGGGCGGAGGAAGCGGCGGTGGAGGCAGCGGCGGCGGCGGCGGCGGCGGCAACGGCGGCGGCGGCGATGGCGGGAAAGGCCTGCTCGGGACAGGTGGCGGAGGCGACGGCGGCGGTGACGGAGGGGGTGGCGGAGGGGGAGGGAACAGGTCACAGAGGCTAGCGCTCCCGCAGCTCCCGGAGGCGCAGTGCGAGTCGTATTGGCAGTAGGCCTGCGGGCACTGCGATTTCGCCACCAAGTCTGAGCGACAATTCGTGCCGAAGCCTGGCCAATCCGCCGAAGCCGGACACTCGCCGTTCTTGCTGTACTTTGTGCAGGTCCGTGCGCAGTAGCTCGTCGAGAGGCGCCGCCTGCCGTCTCCAGCCGCGGCGCGCGGGAAACCAGCCGCCTCGAGCGCCGCATCGGCGGCGGCGAGCAGCTCCAGTGAGCTGCTGGTCGCCTCCTCAGCGGTGAATGCGGAGCAAGTCACGTCCGCCTCGCAGAGCTGGTGTACGATGCCTTCCCGGTCAGTGTAGGTTGCCGCTCCGTTGAGAATCTCCACCTTCCCGCCGAGGTTGAGGTGGAAGGCGACGTGGGTGTTGGAGTACTTTGTGACGTCGCTCACCTTGAGCGAGGCTGTGACGGTCGAGTCGCCACTCTCGTGCCGCACCACAAGTCGGTCGGTGGTGGCAAGCGTCTCGAGCGGCAAGATGGGCCCTGCGAGAAGGGGCAGCTTCAGCTCGCTTGGGCGGGTGGCGACGATGTTGTTGTCACGGTCGGTGAGGGCGTGGGCGTCATTGGAGGTGTCTGTGTCCTTGCTTGTGTCGACGACGTGCCAAGTCAGCCCAGCATTCACGCCCACGACAGCGACGAGTGCAACAACGGCGACAATGACGACGCGGCCTAGCACCCAGTTCATCCGCCTCGCCTCGTCCTTCGCCTTGCGCTCCGCCTGCACGTCCTCAACGATGTCGACCACCTCGCCGAGGTCGAATACGCCATCTTGGTTGCGGTCATACTTGTCCATCAGCTGAGCTGCTAGCGCCTTGGCTGCTGGGCTCTTGCCGGCAAAGCTGGCGTCGGCCTCCACAGCTGCTGTGAAGGCGGCTCGGCGCTTGAGCGACCGCTCGCCGCCCACACAAGATTGCTCGCCCTCGTCTCCGCTGCGCGCCGGCGCAACAGGCACGGCGGGAAGCATATGGGGGTGCTATCTGGGGGGGTTGTTGATGAGTCAAACTTGCCAGTTCGAGTAGCGACGGGCGCTCACAGTTGTTATGTATGTATTGCAATATATGCCTCGTTGGAGCCGAAGCCATCGTCGGCACGCTCGCTCGCGGCCAACAAGGCGCTCACGACGAGCCAGTCGGCGGTTCTCGGCACCATGGCGGCGAGCCCGGTGCAGGCGCTCGACATGCTCACCAGGCCAACACCAACACCCTCCTGTCGCACTCACTTTGTAAGTGTATGTAGTTCATACGTACATTCTTTGTGGGCCTGGCCGGCTGCATGCGCCTCAACGGGTGCGGCGGTCGTGCGGAGGGAGTCGAGATACCTAGGTAGCGCCGAAGAGAAGCAACGCGGCATGTGTCCGACAGCACGCCTGCTCACAGCCACCTCGAGCAGCGCCGCGCTCCTTCCAACCAGCTCCTCGCTTGCCGCCGCACAGCTACGCCATGATTGGCGCTCCGCGTTCGCGACGCAGCCACTGGAATTTTCGCGCGTGTCACTGCGAATAGACGGCGTGCTGCCAGAGGAGCTGCGCGGCGGCACCTACTTCAAAAATGCTCCTGCGCGCTTCGAGCGCGGTGGCATTGAGTACGCGCACTGGCTCGACGGCGACGGCTATGTGACCTCGCTGGCGCTCGACGACGGCATGGCCACATGGAGCGCACGCTACGTGCGAACTGATGCCTTCGACAACGAGGATGCGAGCGACGCAGTCGAGTGGCGCACGACTTTTGGGACGCAGAAGCCGGGTGGCGTGCTCGCCAATGCAATGGATATCAAGCTGAAGAGCCCTGCCAATACGAACGTGATGCTCTTCGGCGATAAGCTCTATGCGTTATGGGAGGCAGGTCCACCCTATGCGCTGGATCCTCACACGCTCGAGTGCCAGGGCGCCAGCGATCTCGGCGGGCGGCTGCGGCTCAGCAGCTCGCACGGCGCGCTGCCCGGCACCGTCGGTGTGGCCGCCGTCGATCGGCTGCTCGAGGCGGCGGGGCTGCTGACGGACGCATGCTCGGCCCATCCGCGAGAGGACGCGCGCGACCGCCAGAATACGGTGGCGTGGAGCTGGCGGCAGAGGCTTGTGGGTGAGCCGGCCATTGAGGTGGCGCTACACAATTTGCCCATGGCGCACGCGAGCGACGACGACGAAGCCACCGCCGCTCCGGCCGAGCCTGTCACGTCGACGCTGCACGGCGTGGCCTTTGCGCCTCACGACATGGCGCTGAGCCGCGCACGTGCACTCTTTGTGGCCTCACCCACGCGCGTGGACATCTTGCCATTCATCCTCGGGATACGCGGGCCGGCACAATGCAGCGTCTTCGACAAGGCGGCGACGCTGCCTGCTGGCTCGACGAGCTACATCCACGTGGTGCCGCGGACCGACGGCAACGGCCAACTCGACGGCGCGGGCGGGCATCGGGAGGCGCTCGCGGTGGCGATTGGCCAACCGTTCCATCCCGTGCACTCGTGCAACGCGTGGGATGACGAAAGCGACGGCAGCCGCGTGCAGCTGCTGGTCTCGTGCTGGCCGCCGGCGGCCGTGCGCCGCCTCGCGTTCGTCGGATCGAGCCTACTCGGCTCGTGGGAGGAGCTTCGCGATGGGGACTTCTCCGGAGTGCCGATGACGAATCTCGTGCGCTTCGAGATCGACACGAGATCGGAGCGCGTAATCTCGCACGCCATCCTCGCCGACGGCGCGCAGCTCGACCATCCAAAGGTGCACCCGCGCGTGCACACGCGTGAGAGCCGCTTCGTATTCGCGACTCTCGGCCGGCACGATAACGGCGGTGACGAGGACGCGACGCCGCGGCCGCCGCAGAGCTTCGGCTGCGTCGACCTCGCAGCAGCGGGCGGCTCGGGTGAGCTCGTCGACGCGTGGCACGCGGGGCCCAGGCGGCTGGTGGACGAGGCGACGCTTGTCGCAATGGCGCCTGCGGACGCGTCGGAGGACGTCGACGAGCGCGCCGTGTGGCTGATCGCGCCCATCTTCGACGGCGAGACGCGCACCACCTCGTACGTCGTCCTCGACGGCCGCCGGCTGAGCGACGGGCCCGTGTGCGAGCTGCACCTGCCTGAAGGCACCTTCGTGCCGTGGGGCCTGCACGGCTGCTGGCAAGAACCCGCGAGTTCTTGAGCTTTAACCCTTTCAGGACCACTGTCCGCCTTGCGGAAGGACAACGCCTCCCCACGGTTCCTGAGTGCCCTGCAGGCCATGCCACTTAGCTCTGGGGGCACGCGTGGGGTGATGCGTAGACATCACGCAACACGTTTACAACATTGTCGCGACACGTAACTACTTTCGTAGAAGGGAAATGCCGGCGGGCACTTGCGACTTGGAGCACTTGGAGTGCAGTCATATCAACCCTCCCTCACGAGCTGCCGTCGGCAGACACCGGCAAGGTTGCTGACGTCTTCTTCTCGCTCACCCGCGGCGGCCTCTCCCAGCACGTCGTCACCGCGTCGCAAGAGGTCTTCTCCACGTCGCTGGCCGTGCTGCCTGCCCCACTCCTCCTCTCCCTCTTCCCTGACGCGCCGCCGCTGCCGACCGGGGCGTCGCCGACCGGCGCGTCGCCGCCGCCCGCGCCGTCGCCGCCGTCGCCGTCGACTCCCAGGCTGCTCGAGCTCTCACCGGGGTCGGTGGAGTAGCAGCGGCTGGGGCGCGACGGCGAGGAGGCGGAGGCGGAGGCGGAGGCGGAGGCGGAGCGCGTGGAAAAGGAGCTCCGCTATGCTGGGCGGCTGGCCCGAGCCCGCAGCGCAAACTTGCGAGCGATCGGCCTCGCTTCACCTGCGGGGGCGGCGCAGGTGCACCCGGCCGCAGGCGCGCTCGCGGCATCGGAGGGGAAGGAGGAGGAGGAGGAGGCGGAGGGGCGGCGTCAGGTCTGGCATCTCCCCACATCTCCCATATCTCCCCACATCTCCCCGCATCTCCCCGCATCTCTCCTCATCTCCCCACACCCCCCCGCATCTCCCATATCTCCCCGCATCTCTCCACATCCCCCCGCAGCTCTCCACATCTCCCCACAGCTCCCATATCTCCCCACCTCTCCCCACATCCCCCCACATCCCCCCACACTCCCCCCACACTCCCCATAACTCCCCAGATCTCCCGGCGCGGCATGAGGTGTGACGCCTGCCGAGCTCATTAGCCATCGTCCGTAGGAGGTGTCGCCCGGCCCGTGCCTTCCGCGCCGTCTCCGCGGCCTCGTTCCTCGAGCGTCGGGGAAGCTGGTCGGTGTTGGCCGCTTCGACTGGCACGTGCCCGCCAAGGAGGAGGAGGAGACAGAGGAGACAGAGGAGGAGGAGGAGGAGGCGGAGGAGGCGGCGGCGGAGGCGGCGGCGGAGGCGGCGGCGGAGGCGGCGGCGGAGGCGGCGGCGGAGGCGGCGGCGGAGGCGGCGGCGGCGGAGGAGGAGGAGGAGGCGAAGGCGACGGCGGCGGCGGCGGCGGCGGCGGAGGAGGCGGCGAAGGCGAAGGCGGCGACGGAGGGGGAGGAGGAGGGGGGACTCGTCTTTTCTCCGCCTCGTGCCTGGCGGGTGGACTCGCCGTCTTCCGAGGCCGCCTCGCCGTGGCACCCGGGCTCTCCCTTCTCGGCCGCCGCCTCGCCGCCCGCGCCAGTTGCCGCCTCACCCGAGGTCCGCCCGACCCGCACGCTGCTTGCCCAGCTCGGGCACGAGGCGCTGGTTGAGCTGGCGCGTGTGTGTGTGTCGCCAAGCAGCGCCGCGCAGGCCCGCGCCGCCATGCTCGACAGCGGCGCCTTGCCCACCGAGCCGCCGCCGCCGCCGCCGCCGCCGCCGCCGCCGCCGCCGCTAGACGTCGCCGCGGCAGAGGCGGCTTGGGCTGCGGGCGCCTTGCCGGCCGAGCCGCCGCCGCCTCCCTCGTTTGGCACGCCGGACAAAGCCGCAGCCGCGCCGTGCACCGCCGAAGTGGGGGTGATCCCCGCGCGGCATTTCTAGGCACGCCGGACAAGCCGCAGCCGCCGCCTGTGGCCGCGCCCAACTCGCGCCTCGACGGCGAGCTCGCGCCCTCGCCCGCCTCGCCGCTGCCGCCCTCGCCCGCCTCGTCGCCGACGCCGTCTCCCGACACGGGCGCGGTGATGAAGGCGGTCGCGAGGGTGCGTTCTGCCACAGAGTCGGCGATGACGGCGCGGGAGGTGCCAGATTCCCCGAGAGATTCTACATGACGGCGCGGAAGAGCGCACGAGATATGGGGAGATCTGGGGGGATGGCGCGGGAGGTGCACGAGGGCCATCGCGGCCGGCGGCGGATCGAGGACATGCGCATGCACATGCACATGTCCGGGACATGTCGAGGGCATGTCTGTCTTAGGTGCACGAGGCCATCGCGGCCGGCGGCGGGTTCGCAAAGGTGCGAAAGGCGTCCTCCAAGCTCGGCGTGGTCGGCGCCGGCACCGAGGATGGCGGAGGCGTTGCGCGGCGGCGCGGCGGCGTCGGCTCGTGGCTCCGTGGCTGGTGGCTTCGCGGAGTCGGAGACGACGGCTGGCGGGGCGGGGCGGGGCGGGGCGGGGTGGTGGGGCGACGTGCCGGCGCTCGCGTGTCTGACGAATGGCTATTGAGAGGGCCCATCGACGCATTGTACAGGTGCCCACCCTCAGACCCTGCCTCCTGCCCCCGCGTCGGCGCCGCCTGCTTATTGCGCCCAATGCCGCGTCGCAGATCCTGCTTTGTGTCTTCTCGGGCGAACAATAGCGATTCCTGGCTCTGTAGACTTGCGGCTTTTGCGGCCCGTGTGCCATGCGTGCGTCGGCCGCACGGCCAGCTTCAGGCTGCACATGACAGTCCAAACCCCGCGTCCTGAAGTTGTCGTGGCGCCGAGCTGTTGAGTGTTGACGCGGCCATGTTTGCTACAATCGCACGGCATGCCCCGGGACGAGAGATGCGCAACGAGTTGACATTAGGTAACTCGCACCGTGCGCTGCAGTACACAGTACAGTGTCTCTGTGTCGTTGTGCCTAACAGCCAAGGGACGCCAAAACAAATGCATTTTTGCGCAGCAACATCTTATCGGCGCCCCCCCAGGTGAACCCCTTAATGAACACCTCAATGAACCCCTTAACGAAGACCCTGCACTCGGTGGGGGGTTCGGGGGGAGGCTGGCCTCCCCCCGACTGTGTTGAAGCCCCCTGGACACCCTTGGCTCCCTGGACCCCCTTGGGACTTGCAGCGGTCCTCTTCCTCCGTAGGAGGGCGCCTCGTTATTGTTGAATTCTTCCCGGTAATTAAAGGTTCATATCTCAGCTCACAATAGTCCTTGCAGGAGGGCGCCTGGGTCTAAATTTAGTGCGTGTGAATGAACTTTAGTGATAGTTTAGTGCGCTATTTAGTGCGTGTTCGAGTGCGTATATAGTGCGACTTTAACGCAAATTTAGTGCAAATTTAGTGCAAATTTAGTGCAAATTTAGCACATATTTAGTGTGTTTTATCTCCAATTTAGCGCCACATTTAGTTCACTTTAGGTGCGGGCAGCTGCAGTACATTTAGTGTGGGTCCCGCATCTTTAGTGCGGGCACGCACCTTTAGCACGGCTTCCCGGCCACACCACAGCTAGCCAGGGCCGCGTGCTTTGCTCCTTGGCTGCCAAGAATGCACCACAGGAGATGCCTGGCCCCTGCCCTCATGACCCAAAGGCAGGCTCCCAGTGAGGCTAGATATGCCGCCCTCCAGAGCAAGATCTCCCGACTGAGCACAGGCACAGCACCGATTCCCGAGAGGAGGACCAGCACAGTTGAATGCGCCACGCTTCCCGGCAATCGTTTTGCCGCTCGGCGGGCCCGGAGAAGCAGCCCGGAAAGCACCTTTTAGGCTGATATCAGCAGGTTTACTTCGCTCGGTTGGGGATGGGACGGGGAACTTTTGCGAGTGGGCAGGGAACTGCAGGGGGAGAGGGGGAGGGAGGCCCAGGGAGGGGCTGCGGCTGGATCCTACTGCGCGGCTGGACTAAAGACGCACTAAACCTCGCTAAATCTGGATGTAAAGTCGACTAAATTTGCGCTAAATTTGCGCTAAATTTGCACTAAAGTTGCACTAAATTCGCACTAAATTCGCGCTAAAGTGCACTAAAGATGCAGTACATAAACACTTCACACCGCACTAAATTTAGACCCAGGCGCCCTCCCTTGCACGGGATCGTGTTGCGCCTGCGCATCGCCGCGCACCGGAAATCACCGCGCCCCATGCTGTTCTCCGTGATCGCTTCAACAGCGTTTGCGTCAGCGCCCGATATGTCGAATGCTGACCTTTCTGGTCGCTGGGACGCGCACGCCTCGCTGAACTCATGCACCTTCTCCGGCGCGACTGACAGAGAGGGCGCCTCGAGCGGCGTTGCTATTGACGGCCGCGAGGACATCGTTCATGCCATCGCCCACAATGGCTTCATCCGAGGTTCGCACTGCTGGGCCAACCCAAAAACCACGGAGCGCCTCTACGGGACGGACATGGTCTGCCGAAACTTTCACGGCGTTGTGGACATCGAGACCGGAGAGTTCCTGGCCAACATGCAGTGTGCGTACGCCATTGATTGCCCGTGTCGCTGGCCCGTGATCCATGTACATGTAGCAGTCCCGGCCAATGCCGCACGCCACCACCCCGTTGCCCACCGCCAGATGCAGGAGATGCGAACCTGATGAACATCCGAGGCCGCTTTAGCGAGCGGGGCGAGCGGCTGAAGCTGTGGCGCTCGACTGGTGACCCGGATGGTATGAAGCCCAGCACGGTATCGCTGCTGCATATGAAGAAGACGGATCCCCACCCGGGCATCGCCATCCCAGACGTGCTCGACATGAAGAGCCCAAACGCCACGTTAGGCCAAGACTAGGGTCGAGCCTGAGGGATCGAGCTTGCCCGCCGTCGAGTCGAGCGCGCGGACCGTTGGCATGCGTCGTGCGTCGTGGCACGACAACGAACGAGGCAGGATCCCGCGCCGCGATGCATGTGCATGTGTGCATGTGCTATTGGACACGGCCTCATGGCTGGCGGGAACATATGTGCCCGATCTGTCAGAGAGTCCGTAGTCCGCGTGGTGTGCGTGCTGTGTCTTGCTTCATGCTTGTCATGTCTCTCGCTTCTCACGTGTCGGCACTGTCGGTCCCGGGTCCGATCGGATGTAGTGGACCTTTGGAAGATGGGATCGAAGAAGCTGTACTTGCAGTAAAGGCTAGTTCCATTTCACTGTGGCACAGCTCGCGTTACAAAACCTTGATTTTGACCATTTGGGCACTAATGTACCTTTGGTGGGTCGCAGTCTGCCTCTGCGCGTCCTGGGGAGGTACATTTGTTGCGCGCCGGAGACGACTCGACGTCGCTGAGATCGGAGATCAAGCTCGGATAGGTCGCACGTCGCTCCTTTGACGCCGACGTGACTCACCCGTGCAGATCACATCAGGACACGGTCTCGACGCGCTCGGTACGACGCCTGCGACCCGTCTCGGGTCAGGTGGCACGACGCTCATCGCGCCTACCAGCGCTGCCGTACAGGTTGCCACGACGAGGTCGAGCACGCTTCTATACGCTCGCCGAGCCTTCCTTTCCATCCCATTAGGCAGCCTGGGAACGGTGGCGGTCAGAGGCAAAGCCTACGAGGGGTGGTGGAACCACATGTCACGGCTACTGCCGGCTCGACCCCACGATAGCCTCCGAAGGCTGACTTTGAGGCACCATCATCGGACGACGTCGGCGAGTTGAGTCGCTCTCGAGGTTCTCTCGAGGTGGATATCCTTTGGCCGCGTTGGGTAGCGAGGATTGGTGTAACGCCTGGTGTGATGCGTAGCGCTCCAGCCCGTGCGGCGCCGCGCCGGCATTGCGAACGCGGCCCGCTGCGCGCGCGCTGAGGCTTGCGGCGGCCTGCTGGTGGGCCTGCCTGGCCCTGACAAACAACGCCCTCGCCGGAAGATATGGCTCCTGCTCCTGGCCGGCTCCTGCGAAGGCGATCAGCCGCGGGGTCTGGGTCTGCCAAGACGATCAGGGCTTGGTTTGCCGTGCAATAAGCTGAAGGCGATCAGCAGCCTGCTCAAGTGGGCAGAAACTGGCCAAGTAGGAACGTAGGGTGGTTATATCCGTCCGACGGAGCACACATTTTAGCGGATTTAGCATTTTTGGGCACGGTTTCTCTTTGGGGAAGTATGAAAGGTACATGTAGGGTGGGCGCTTCCACGCGTGGGGCCGGCCGAGCCGAAAGTTATTGGCCACCGTTTCTCTTTTGCGGCTACTCGCGACTAAGTAACTGATTTTCTGCCTCAGCTTTCCTGGGCTTTCGCTCTCCGCTCCGGCTGGCCTGAAGCGTGCATGGCGTGCCTCAGCTGCTCCGTCGAGGCCGAGGCGCTCGCCGCCGGGGAGGCCAGG
The DNA here is from genome assembly GCF_000372725.1 of Emiliania huxleyi CCMP1516. Taxonomy (NCBI): domain Eukaryota; phylum Haptophyta; order Isochrysidales; family Noelaerhabdaceae; genus Emiliania; species Emiliania huxleyi. The sequence continues at coordinate 210,482 of NW_005200746.1, read as the reverse complement.
CCGCTCCTCTTCATGTGCAGCATCACAGCGCCTCCCCCCCCGGCCGCGACGGCAGTGGTGCGGTCGTCCAACGGAGCCGTGCGCATCAGCGCAGCGAGCAGCAGCAGCGCTGGCGCTGGCCCCTCCGCCGCGGGGGGCAGCGCGGGGGCCAGCCTCGAGGCCGCCCCGCCCTCGCGGCACTCGCTCGAGGTCTGCTGCCTCGAGGGGTGCGGGCTAGGCTGGAGGGTACGCCCCCCTCTTTCCTGCTGCTAACAGTGAGGGCTGAGGGCCAAAAGCAAAACGCGCAACGCCACTCTCACATCTCAGAGCCGTGTTCTATCTCAGTAACCCCGCTCGATGGTGCTAGAGCAGCGTTCTTCAAGCTTAAACCCCACTCTACACAACACAGAGCAGCGTTTGCCTAACAAGACTCCGCTCTGCAACCTTCAGAGCGGACTCTTGCTCAGAAAAACACCGACCAAACACGTTCGAGCGGAGTCAAGTCAGTGCAACACCGCTCAACATAGCGGGAGCGGTCAATTTCCGCGGAGAGGCTGCTTTCGCCTCCCTCAGTCGCGCTCTCCTTCGCTCCTCCTCTTCAGAGCGGGACTTTGCTAAGTGAACACTGCTCTAGCTAGTCAGAGCAGCGATTGCTTTAAGCTGACACCGCTCTAAATGGCGTGAGCGGCGTATATCACTAAATGCGACGCCGCTCTGACTACTCGGAGCAGTGACGACCCACGTGAACCTCGATGTGTTTATGTACACGTCGGAAACAACGAAAGGAACAAGTGGCCGAACAAAGTAGCCAGTCCGCAGTAGTGTAGGAGTACACGCTGTAGGCACAGTTAAAAGCGTCTGAACCACAGCGTGTCCCGGTCCATAGTTTCTCTTCTTATCCGTTACCATGTAGAGCAAGGTCGAGGGCGGGCCCTTTCGGGCTCGGGCCGCCCTCTCGCCCGCACCTCTGCGGGGCTTGCACGTGGCAGCGGCGGCTCAAGATCCCAGCGATCTCGAGTTCTTCACGCTATCCACTGCGCCGCGGCTTCGCCGCGCCCATCCAAGCCCAGGGCTTGGTTTGCTGATACCCGCATCTCGCTCTGCGCATCTCTGAGGCTACCCGCGCGCCGACTGCTACCGTACGCGCGCGGCGAGAGGCGCACCCCATCGGGGACAGGATTGAGGCCCCTGTACAAGCTCGGCAACGCTGCCGTCGTTGCCCTCCCGAGCCCTCAACACGATGCCGCACATTGCGCAACCCGTTCTGCGCACATGCCGCAGGGAGGAGTTTTCACTCTTACGTCCGAGTTTCTCCTTCCTGCAGGGCGAGAGACATCAGCCTCTCTACTTCCAGGGGAACATCTACGCCACACGCTATCCCGACGGTCCACAACCCACACTCTCGCTGCAGTCGATCCAGCCCTCGCACTCCCCACTGGAGATCTAGCCGAGGCCCCCAGGCTGGGACAGGATTGGAGCCCCTGTGCTGCGTCTGTGGTGATATGTGGGGGACACTTTCTCCTTGAGCACTTGAGCACTGGATAGGGTCGATTCCGCATGGTACGGGACCCTCCCTATTCATGTGAGTCACTCGACTGCGTCGAGGGGGGGGACGTCTGAACCACAGCGTGTCCCGGTCCATAGTTTCTCTTCTTATCCGTTACCATGTAGAGCAAGGTCGAGGGCGGGCCCTTTCGGGCTCGGGCCGCCCTCTCGCCCGCACCTCTGCGGGGCTTGCACGTGGCAGCGGCGGCTCAAGATCCCAGCGATCTCGAGTTCTTCACGCTATCCACTGCGCCGCGGCTTCGCCGCGCCCATCCAAGCCCAGGGCTTGGTTTGCTGATACCCGCATCTCGCTCTGCGCATCTCTGAGGCTACCCGCGCGCCGACTGCTACCGTACGCGCGCGGCGAGAGGCGCACCCCATCGGGGACAGGATTGAGGCCCCTGTACAAGCTCGGCAACGCTGCCGTCGTTGCCCTCCCGAGCCCTCAACACGATGCCGCACATTGCGCAACCCGTTCTGCGCACATGCCGCAGGGAGGAGTTTTCACTCTTACGTCCGAGTTTCTCCTTCCTGCAGGGCGAGAGACATCAGCCTCTCTACTTCCAGGGGAACATCTACGCCACACGCTATCCCGACGGTCCACAACCCACACTCTCGCTGCAGTCGATCCAGCCCTCGCACTCCCCACTGGAGATCTAGCCGAGGCCCCCAGGCTGGGACAGGATTGGAGCCCCTGTGCTGCGTCTGTGGTGATATGTGGGGGACACTTTCTCCTTGAGCACTTGAGCACTGGATAGGGTCGATTCCGCATGGTACGGGACCCTCCCTATTCATGTGAGTCACTCGACTGCGTCGAGGGGGGGGACGTCTGAACCACAGCGTGTCCCGGTCCATAGTTTCTCTTCTTATCCGTTACCATGTAGAGCAAGGTCGAGGGCGGGCCCTTTCGGGCTCGGGCCGCCCTCTCGCCCGCACCTCTGCGGGGCTTGCACGAAAAGCAGTCCCAGCCATGAAGCAAACTAAAGAGCCACAAGTCGCCGGCGCACGAGGCACCGAGGCAGCCGCAGTACTTGTGCTTGTTTGGTCTTCCGCGGACGTGATTTGTACCGGGTACTCGAGTATCGAGGTCGTCTGGATTTTTGACCGGCCTCTCGAGCGCTGGTCCTGTGTGTGCCACAGACAACACTGGGGCCCCACGGGACTGGCGCGCACTGGCACTGGAGCCAGAACCTGACACTGGTTTGCGCGCTGTGTCGACACCTCCATGCTCCTGTCCCGCGACTGGCCCCTTCTCGGTCTGCTCTTTGCCCGCACGTCCGCAGGCAGTGTCGAGGTACGCGTCGCCACGCAGCTCGCCGTGCCGCCAGCTGACGCACGCGCCGCGTGGCTTGACTATGCGTGGGCTCGCGGCGGCGGCTTGCCCGGCACGGCGACGCTGCTCGAGGACGGCGGCCAATCGCGCACGCTGCTACCGGTGTTTCTCAAGGAGCGCCTCGTGGCCACACAGGCCGAGTCTGAGATCGGCTACTCCGTAACGGATGCAGGGCCCGCGCTCGCGGACGTGGTTCCCGGTTCGCACTCTGCGGTCGTGTCCTTCTCGCCTCGCCGCGACGGCACAGAGATGGTCTGGGAGGTTGAGTTCGAGACGCGTGCGCGGCGCGACTTTTGGGCGGCCTTCACGCGAACGAGCGTCGGGGAGGTCTCCTCGAACCTCGCCTCCTTCGTCCAGCCGGAGAGAGAGTTCACGCTCTCAGCGCGCCTTGTCGGCTCGCCGGAGGCGGCGGTCGGCGCGTGGCTGCAGTGCCTCGACGACGGCGACCTAGGCGTGCCGATGCCGCCGCCTGTGGTCGTGAGCAGAGGCGACGAGAGCAGGGCGGGCTACGAGCGGCTCATCCTCCCTCCGGGGCTGCGCGAGAGGGTGACTCGTGTGGAGAGGACGGCCCTCGAGTACACGGTATTGAACCCCGCCTGGCGCACCTGCTATCCGGCCCACACGCACCGCGGCGAGGTCGCCTTTGCGCCGTGCGAAGACGCCGGCGGCGGTGCGTGCACGAGGATGGTCTGGAGGGTGTGCGTGCGCCCGCAGCGTTACGGCCGGTGGGCGGTCGAGCTGCTCACGACCCTGATCGTCCCCGCCTTTGCACGCAACTTGGCTGCGCGCCGCGCAAGCGACGAGGGCCGGGAGGTGGACGCGGGCGTGGAGTGGTGTTGGAGCTGAGACGCGGTGTTTCTTGTGTGGTGACTCTGTGTGCGGTGTTCACATTGCTCATTGGTCATTGCACACTCAGCATTTTTTGAACGAAAAGCATATGGATATCATGTGAAATAGAGATTAAGAGCAGCTGTCTTTTTACTTTTATGTGCAAAAACAAAACTTTGGAAAACTTATTTTTGGGTTTTCGATTCTCCGTGTTTTCCGTTTCGCGGTTTGCTATGGCCTATGCCATTTCGGAATCGAATTTCGCTTTTCGGTTCCATCTTGATCATCCAGAGAGAGAGAGAGAGAGAGAGAGAGAGAGAGAGAGAGAGAGAGAGAGAGAGAGAGAGAGAGAGAGAGAGAGAGAGAGAGAGCGAGAGAGAGAGAGAGAGAGAGAGAGAGAGAGAGCGAGAGAGAGAGAGAGAGAGAGAGAGAGAGAGAGAGAGAGAGAGAGAGAGAGAGAGAGAGAGAGTACCTTCTGGGTGTGCTATGCAAAACCACTTGTCTTACCCAACGCAACACGCACATTGATAAGTCACACAGACATGATGCTAACTATGGTGGGCGCTACACGATCGTCTCTAGGGCGGGGTCGCGGAATTATCGCGGAATGGGCGCCCAGAGGCCAGCGCGCTCAAGCACGTAGGTAGGCAGCCTCTTGAAGCCGGATTTGCCGCGGAAGCGGGATTCGCCACGGGAGCTGAAGTGCTCCGGCGAAATATTGCATCCACGACTGCCAGCCAGCAGGCACCTCAAGCGTGAGAGATGAACAGCAAACCATGTTGGCACGCCAGGATTGCACAGATGGGAGTTGGCACCGCCTGTGCCGCAGTCCGCAGTAGCACACAAGCCTGGGTCATTTGGGGCCAATAAATTGGCATCATCTGCTTCCAGCCCATCCCCCCGATGGGCTGGATTGCAGCCAGTCTCGGCGATTCGCCATCCAGCAATGCGCACCAAATGCGTTGCAGCATCACCGTACACTGAGCAGAGTTGCGTCAGGTTGGTGCTCGCTTTAGCAGATAAGTCGATCCACCACGATGGCTTTGGAACTTCCCCCTTCAGGACAGCGCGTACCTCAGCTGGGTCATGAGACTTGACGCGGAAAGAATCCCAGAACGAGTCTTTATGCGGGGCAACGATCACGGCGAAGTCGAATGTGTGCTGCAGCAGGAACCGTCGCAGCGGAGCGGTGTGCAACGAAGACTGCAGCCAGTGGTTGTCGATGGTGACTAATGTCGATTCGTCTGCAAATGTCCAGCGCCTGATTGAATTTGGCGATGATCCGCAGGGCGTCTCGTTGTCGATGATGCACGAGACCATCCGCATTGCGTCAGAAGCGTCAGCCTCACATGACTCCACCTTGATCAGGCGGTGGCGATTGGCAGCGATAACATTTGCACTGACTTGGCGCATCACGCTCGTCCCCGAGAACAGCGTCGAGGAATTCGCAGGCAGAAGCAGTTCGTGGCAAGCAAGGGGCGCCGCCAATTCTAGTTCTAGCAGGGTCGCGTTGTACGCTTCATTACGTGGACACCCAAACTGGCCATTGGAGAGCGAGCCAGCGAGATCAGATGGTGTGCAGATAGCGCCCAAGCACGAGCACCGGGGGACGGGGTTCGAGCACTGGTGGCCGGTGCTGCTCATTCCGCCTTCTTTCATCTCCTCACCGCCACTCTCAAAGGCTAGAGTCAAGCGCGGCGGGAAAGATGGCGCAGCGAGACGCTCCCTGCACGCAAGTTGGCACTTGGGCAGTTGGGCTCAGTAACGTACACTGTAGTGTATGGGAAGCGCCTCGTTTACGTACTCGAGTACGCAGTAGCTGTTCCAGACGAGCAACCGCGCGGTTAGCGCGGATCTTGCTAAAGTTATCAAACGAGAGCACTCCAAGTGCTCCAAGTCCTCAAACACGCCCCTCTTTTTTTCAAATGGTGGTTGTGGTAGAGCTCGAGGCTTTGTTCTGGTAGTCACAGACCCCCTATCCTGTGCAGGAGCCAAAACCCTGCTCCCCATATACATAGGATTCCTATCGGCTTCGTTCGGCCCACCCGCCGCCCTCGCCTCCGTCCGTCCGCCCTCGCCACACACACATTGCTTCCGCCCACGCCGCCGCCGCCAGCGCCACATTCCGCCCACGCCGGGGCGACATGGCCTCGCTGGCCTCCCTCTTCCCGCGTCGCACCGCCGTCCTCTTTGCCCGACCGGAGCGGTGTGTCCGGGCGGCACGATGGGGCCGTGGAAGGCGGCGGACGGGTGGTGCCTCGACGGCGC
>NW_005200746.1:180949-204429 GCF_000372725.1 Emiliania huxleyi CCMP1516 | reverse complement strand
GGAGGCGCAGACGCGTGCCCGGGGGACGTGGCGGCGCTCGGGGAGGAAAGGTGCCCCACGCTCTCCATTCTCACCATGTCGGTGCTCGCGTTTGCGGTCTCTGCCATCGTTCTGGCCGCCGTTGGCGCGTTCTGCTGGTGCATCGGCTTCACGGCGGGCGTGCGAAGGGGGAACCGCATGGCGCTGCGCGACGTGATGCGGAAATTCAACCTCTCGGGGGAGGAGGAGGGCGACAATCTCGACAGCCTAGATGCTGGCGCGTAGTAAGGGGGTGCCCTTGGTAAGGGTGAAGGCGTCCCTTGTTTGTCGCCGTCACACACACACACACACACACACACACACACACACACACACACACACACACACTAACACACACACACACACTAACACACACACACACTAACACACACACACACTCACACACACACTAACACACACACACACACTAACACTAACACTAACACACACACACACCGCGGAACCCCGCGCCCGCACACGCCCACCGCCCGTCCGCCCCGGACGAGGGACTTTTCTTTCGAACATTCTTCGCAGCTAAAATTCTTTTCAGGCTTCTGAGGAAGCCCGTCGCCCGCGCCTCGCCTGTCGCGTGAATCGTGCTGTGAGACCGCCTTTTGTGGTAAAATGGCCGCGAATTCTTTCGGGGGCCGCGGGCGGGTGCACGGAGCTAAGATGCTAAATGCCTCGCCGCCCTACGAGTCGCTTAGGCGGCTCCCGTGGTGTACCTGTGTTAGTGCCAGTGCGCGCCAGTGCCCACAGTGTCGTGCGAAGGAGTTCGCTAGTAATTTTTTTCGCTGGCTCGTAAAATTGTTTAATGTAAATTCTTTTCCGCTGAGCCTTGTCAAATTCTTTTCCGTGGTGTACCTGTGTTAGTGCCAGTGCGCGCCAGTCCCGTGCCCAGTGTAAAAGAAAGAAAGAAAACAGACAAGCCAAGGGAGGGATGGGAGGACGGTACGCCGCCACCACACAGGGATTTTATTAGGGGAGAAGCCCAGTGTTGTGCTCCCTCTGCGGCTGCTGCTGCGCCTCCTGGTTGCTCGGCCGCTGCCTCGCGGCACTCGGCTGCGGCGAGCTGCGCAGCCACGCAACAGGCGAGCCGCTCCTCGGGGGGCAGAGGTGCTTCTCCGCACACGCGGGCCGCCGGCCGCGACGATGGCGCGAGGACCGGCAGCGGCGTGAGGCCCAGCCACCTCTCAAACCACACTTTGTTGTCTCGCTCCTCAGTCTCGTGTCTTTGTTTTGTCTTGCGAAATCGAACTGTACTACGACTCTGGCGGCGGCGCAGGCGGCGCGGGTCGTGGCGCCGCCGCGTCGGCTCGTGCCTTGCACTGACGGCACGCGTCATCGTCGTAGTAGCGCCAGTTGAACTCTCCCCGCAAGCAGTTGCAGCACCACCTAGAAGGGGCGATGATGGGTGTTCGAGAAATCGGAGGAGTCGCTCGGCGCTTTAGAGACCGGAGGAGAGATCAGAAATGCAGGCGGACGCTCACTCCTCGTAGTGGTCAAACCCATCGCCACTGCAGTCGGCCTCCTTGGAGCTATGAGGATCACGCTTGATTCGGCAGCCCGGGCAGTTGCCGTTGGCACAGCCGACCATTCCACCTGGAGCGGCTCCGTCGGCTCTGGCAAAAGAATTTTGATGCCGTATTGCCGTCATTAGCTGCCTCGCCTCGTGCGTGTGCCAAAGGATTTTAGTTTAAAGAGAGGTCAATACCAAACAACTCTAACACTGTTGCAGGCTGTTGTTTAGGTTGCGAGGAAGAATTCAGAATTACATCGAAGAATTTAGGATAAATTTCAGATTACCCGGTTTTTGAGATTCGAAAACTCTCTCTTGAGATTCGCCTCGCAGATTACCCGGCGAACGATATTTTCCTGCTTAGCGCGATTTCCGTCAAACCAGTTTACCCAGTCTCCCACAATTCGTGTTTCAGCTTACCCGGTCGCTGCGAAGGAGTTCGCTAGTAAAATTTTTCGCTGGCTCGTAAAATTGTTCAAAAGAAAGAAAGAAAGAAAACAGACAACCCAAGGGAGGGATGGGTGGGAGGACGCGGCACGCCGCCACCACACAGGGATTTTAAGGAGAGGGGTGTGATGCGCTACCGTCGCCCACCCTTGGGCGTCCGCCTCTTCCTATCTCTCTTCGCAGTCTCTCGCCGATTCTCGCTGCGACCTTCATGCCACCTCGCGGTAAAATTGTTCAAGGCGCCTTTAAATTCTTTTCCGGGGTGGGGTGGGGTGGGGCGGGTGTCGGAGGAGGGGATTTCGGATTGTGAAACCGCGCTTGAATTCTTCTTTTCCGGTCTTAGTTTCTGGTGCCGCCCCCCTCGTTTTGGTTTCGCAATGTGGCGCACTGTCACTATCGGCACCGCGTTACTCGCGGCAGCAGCGCTGCTGATGGCATCGCGCAACGCGCACAAACCCGCCGTCGCGAACAAATCCTCGCTCCTCTCCCGGCGGCTGTCAACGACCGCTGAGCCAGCGTTTGAGCCGCTCTGCTCAGTCGAGTGAGTGGCCCCGCGCCGCGCGCCCGACTGCGCCCACCGCAGCGCCTTCCACCCGCCGCCTACCCCCCACCGCAGCTGGAAGCGCTCCAAATGCATGCGCGGCGAGAAGGTCCTGCCGTGCCCCGAGAGGCCGCACTCGGGAGCGACGCCGATCGGGACCGGGGCGTGGGAGCTGACCGAGACCTACACCTACTTTCTCGACCGCGGCCTCACCGCCGCCATCGCCCACCTCGTTGACGGCGGCTCGGTCCTCGAGTTTGGCGCAGGCGATTCTTTTGAGACCATTCCGTAGACACTTCATCTCGCTACCACCACCACCACCCGCCACGCACTCGCCGCCGCGGCCGGTCCCTGCTGCGTGGTAGGTACATCCCGGGAGGCAAACTCAGGGCGAGGGACTGCACGCCCACGACACGCCCATGACATGTCCACGACACGTCCACATGCGCATGCACATGTGACATGACACACCCATGACATTTCCCGGATTTCCCGAACAGTTTAATATTTTTGACCCCCGGCAGGCAAGGTTTTTTTTAAGGGGGGGTTCGAAGCCCGGGGGGTCCCAACCGCCGCTTAGGAGGGTTCACGGAGGGTTCCCCCCCCCCCCCCCCCCCCCACCTCCACCTCTCACCTCCTCCTCCTCTCACCTCCTCCACCTCCCACCGCCTCCACCTCCCTCGCCGCAGGTTGCTGCGCTGACGCGAGGGCGCGGTGGCGGTAGATGCGCACCACGCGCACCCGCGCGCACCCGCACAGTCGAGAGGAGACGGATGGCGGCAGTCGGGGGAGGAGGCATCGCCGGGTCTGATGGCAGGGTCTGGCCTCACGGCCCAGTCTCAGGGAGGGTGGACCGCGAGAGCGTGAGCTCTGCATCCGCACCCCTCTCACGCCTCTGGTGGCTCTCGAGGTAGAAGGGGCGTGAGAGGGAGGAAGGCTGCGCACTCGCACGCAGCCGCACAGTCGAGAAGAGTCGCGCAGGGCAGAGGGAAGGCCGAGCGCAAGCGCGTGGGATCTTGCACCAGAGGGGGAGGGCGACCAGAGCGGGAGGGCGACTGCTGCGGGTGTGGGTCGCCGTAGGCTGGTTGGCGCCGCAGACCTGACCACGAGGCTGCAGCTCGGCCCTGCAGACTGGGTGGTCTGCCTCGAGGTGCAATCTCCCCACATCTCCCCACATCTCCCCATATCTGCGGACTGGGTGGTCTGCCTCGAGGTGCGAGATCGCACGAGATCACACGAGATCACACTCACACGAGATCGCACGAGATCGCACGAGATCGCACGAGATCGCACGAGATCGGGCCGAGATCGGGCCGAGATCGGGCCGAGATCGGGCCCGAGATCGTCGCGGCGATGGGCAGACCCGGCGCTTCGACACACGACGCCCCCCCACGACACGTCCACGACACGTCCACGACACGTCCACGACACGTCCACGACACGTCCACGACACGTCCACGACACGCCCACGACACGCCGCGACACGCCCGCGACACCTTCACGACACGTCCACGACACGCCCACGACACGCCGCGACACGCCCGCGACACCTTCACGACACGTCCACGACACGCCCACGACTTCGACGCCCGCAGGCAGTAGTAGCAAGCGACTCCTCGGGACGGAGCAACACCATAGCCGACGCCTGACGCGCACGGCACGGCCTCGGCCACGGCACGTCCACGACACGTCCACGACACGTCCACGACACATCCGCGGCATGCACATGCACAGGCACGGCTTCGACCACGACCCCGAGGCGCAGGCCGCGCTGCGCAAGGGCATCTCGGACATCCACTGGTACCGCGAGACGCTGATGGTCTTCCGGAGGCGGCCGGGAGGGGCCGCCGCCAACGGGGCGCGCCGTGGCGGCGGATAGGGGCGCCGGCGGTCGGCGCCAGACAGAGGTGCGGAGAGGGGTTTGCTCCATCGTCGCGCGGATTGGCGTTGGCTCCGCTGGACCTGTCCCGCCGTCACACTTGGAGAGGTAAGAGTTTTCGAGAGAATTGGAAACGCTCGCGCGACTAGTCGCGCCCGTGGACAAGGACAAACTGAAGCAGACAAGGGTAGCACTGAGGGCGGAGAGGCTCCTTGGGGCGTACCTTCAGGCGCAAGCCGCGAGGGCACGCTCTGGCTGAGCAATAGCCTGGAGGAGAGGACGGGAATGACCCGCTTTGTCACGGATTGGCTTGCGCACCACAAGCCAGGGAAGGGGCACCCGGAACGCACAGTCAAGTCGTTCGCCTTTCAGGAGGCGGAGAGTATCAGCCGAAGGGCGACCGTGCGTTGGGCCACGCGCAACGGCCACGCAGTGCTGTCGTTGCAGCACGACGGTATAGTCGTAGCGGTCAAGAGAGGGAGTGACGCCGGCGACGTGGCGGAACAGATGGCGAGTGCGAGTGAGGAGGCGCTCGGATACCGGCAGCAGTGCGAGCTAAAAGAGCAAGAGCCGCCGAGCGGAGTAGCGAGACCGCAGCTGGCGACACGCGATGAGGTGGGAGGGGTAGTGCCGGGGCTGGGAGAGATGGAGGGCTCGCCCCCGAGGCACGGCGCGTGGGTAAGAGACGCCGAACTCCAGGAGGATCCGCTTACGCGCTTTCTACTGCGGTGGGACGAGTTTGAGGTCGGGACACGGGCGCTGTCCGACAGAAACGGGACGCAGGTCATGATGGGCAAGGATAAAGAGCCGCTCGGCTCGGAGAAGGGCCGTGAGCTCAACGCGGAGGTTGCCAGGATATGCCTCGCGCTGCACAGAGCGCGGCCCTTCACGCACCTCGCTGCGACGGATGGAGGGAGAGACATGCCAAACAAGTGGGTGGGGGATAGGTTCGTGCCGCGACCAGTTGTGTCGTATGGGGTGTACGAAGGACCGGCCCGATTCGGGAGACCCGTCGAGGGATCTGGACAGCTCGAAGGCGGGGACGATGAGCTGCGGCTCGCGTTTGGGCAGGGGCTGTGGGGCGGCAAACTGCCAGACGACTGGCAGGTGATAGACGCGGAAATGTACGCGGTGCTGGCTTACCTGCGTAAGATGGCAACGGCGGAGGATGCGGCGGACAGGAGGTGCCTCGTCTTGAGCGACTGCAAGCCCGCGCTACAGCAGATCGAGGCGGCGTACCGAAAAGGCTCTCTCGAGGGGCTCAGGGAATGGGACAGAGGAGGAGTGTTAGAGGGGATATGCAGATATCGCGCCCAGCTCGAATCTGTCACGCTGTGGGAGCCACGCGGGGTGCGCTAGCAACGCCTACGCCGACGCCGCGGCGACGGCATACATGGGGGCCAGCGAGATTGAGGATGCCACCGCCGTCATCCGTGAAGCAGTGAGGACACGCCCGTGCCTGTACACGGACCGTCAGAGGACGGCAGACGGAGAGTGGAGGGGAGAGGTACTGGACCGGAGGACCTATTACGATACACGCGGCCACACGAACGAGTGGGTGCGAGGACGGCTCGGCGAGGGGCTCACGGCGGGGGGTCGCACACGGCAGGGGTGACGGGGCCGCTGTGGAGCGATGTGGTCAGGGGAACGACGAAACACAAATGGGACAAGCGCCAGCGGATCAAGGATCAGCACGGCGAGCGCGAGATTGAATTCGCCGACGTGGATGATCACAACGTGGTGACAAATGCGCCAAAAAATCTCGGGGCCTACGCGGCCCCGATCCCCGGCGCTGGGGCTCGTCGCTAGCGCTCCTCGATTTTGAAATGTCTGCCAGTCGCCCAACCTGATCTCAGAATCACTCCCGGGTAACTTGTCACTGCCGTCCTGGAAGGTCTTCTCTCAGCAGGCCGAGCGCCGTGGCATCGCGCTGCTCGCAGCGCTGTCGCGGCGCCGAGAACCCCCAAAACTCGCGAGACCTCGATACTAACAAAGACTACGATACTGGGGGTATCCTTTTTGAAAAAACTCTTGGCGGGGCCACAACGAAGGCGCTCTCAAATCATCTTGTGGGCAACAGGAAGGTGTGGCCAAAAACAACCAGCCCCCGTGGGAACGCACTCCCGGCAATCATGCGTGGCCCCCTCCCGACACCGGAGGTCTCCGGGGCACGCCCCCGTGCACGCCGCTCCTCACCGATGGCAAAAGAAATCGAACTCCGCACGGCTGAGGCAAGCTGGATGGCTTGTCTGTTTTCTTTCTTTCTGGGTGCCCCCCACCCCCCCTTAACGCGAATACAAAAGAATTTTCTCTCAAAGAACTAGGCACGGGACTGGCGCGCAGTGGCACCACACCAGTCACCACGATACGGCTCTACTCGGCCGCGCAGGACGAAAGAGCTGGAAGGAACCCCACGACGCAAATCATAATCTCCATCCGGACTGCCCGTAGACGTGACATGCACATGCACATGCGCATGCGCATGCACATGCACACGCACGTCACATGTGACTCCCCCCCTCCCCCCCCTCCCTCCAACGCAATGCTCCATGTGCGAGCTAGCTCTACTAATCGTCCCGTGTTTGCAGGTCATCGCCGCGCCGCACGTTTTGCGCACGACATCGCGCAACCGATCAGACCTGCTGCTGCACCGACGACGCCTCGCCTCCAGAGACCTCGCGCGCCTCCGCAGAGCTGCGGCTGCTCATCTTGGCGAACACCCGGCTGAGTCCGCCAAGGCTGCGCATCGCGAGACTGGTGCTGCCCTCAACGACGCTGCCTGAAGCGAGGAGGCCCGCCCGCGACCGAGCGGGGGTCGCGCCTAGGCTCTTTGCCAGAAGGACGAGCGACACCTGCGGGCAGGGACCCGCCCCTCGTCACGAAACGCTCGATGCGGGGGAGAGCGCGCTGTGGGGGAGAGGGCGCGCGCCTTGCGGTGGTGGCCGGGGAAGCAGGATTTTGCCAGGTCCTTGTAGAGTCCGCCGGCGATGAGCTCCTGCGGCGTTGGGGGGGGGAGAGGGTTGGGGGGGGAGGAGGGGTGGCGGGACAGGCGCCACGTTGAGACATTCGCTCCTGCGGCGTGACTTCGAAAAACCTCGAGAACTGGCAGCCGCCGAGCGCGGGGTCGTTCTCGTGCGCCATGACGATCTTCAGCTTGTCCTCCCGCGCCTGCTTGACCTGCTCGGCCAGCCGCTCGTCGCTGACGAAGCTGTCCTCGTTGAGGTAGAGCAGCAAGTGCGTCGCGCTGGCCGGCCGATCATCGGTGGTGCAGATCGTGAGACCGGCGGTCTCACGATCTGGGGCAAAGGCGGCGGCGATCTCATCGGCCAGCGCCAGCGACCCCGCGTTGGCTGGCGAGGCCCAGAGCGTGCACGGTTTGGAAAAGGCGAGCGACTGGCTCTCGAGCTCGCCCGACACGCAGAGCGGGAGGGACGTCCTGTCCAGAAAGTTGGGCGAGCAGAGGAGCACCGCCTAGGTTGGTTCAAGTGGGGTTGGCGGGGAGGTAGAGTGAGAGAACGGAGCTGGTTGTGGCCGGCGGCGCCTCAGCGATGATCTTGAGCGAGATGAGCTGAAACTCATCGATGCGATACCAAATCGTGAGCGGCCAGTTGTTGTCAAAGATGGCCGGCTGCAGGTCCTCGGGGCACTCGCCGCGCAGCGCCTGGAGCGTCCCGCCGCCCTTTTCAGGGTCCGCTTCTTGGACGAGGACGAGCGGCTTGTCCTTCTCGAGCGACGAGCGGACCTCGCGGAGGCAGTTCTGTGGCGCGGGCGAGGCGGCAGATCTTGGGGCCAGGGTGCGGTAGAGGCGGGGTGGGAGGAAGAGGCGAGCCTTGGAGCGGAAGTAGCCCTGCGAGAGGAAGAAGAGGATGACCTGCGAGCTCTGGATGTACTCCTCCAGCGCCCCGATATCCTTGAGATCATCTACCTATGAGCACACCGCGGTGCGTCAGGGGGGCTCTGTGTGTAGCTTAAGCAGCGCTGATGAGCATGTGCGCGCGTCGAGAAAGACTTTGATGTCCGGCAGCAGCTGCTCGAGCTCACCCTTGATGACCTTGACGGCGTCTTGACCGGTCGACCTATTCGTTTGGATGAGGGGCGGGGATCACGCCGGCTGTTTTCGCTCCCTCTCTCCCTCCATAGCCGTGACTCACCAGATGTGGCTGTTGAAGAGGTGCCACGTGAGGCCCCTCACGATGCTCAGCTCGGGGGGCTGCTTGGTCGAGACGAGTCGGATCGTGGGGACCTTGGCGACGCGACGGGCGGCGATGATGGCGCCGACGAGGAAGAAGGCGAGCACGACTGCAACGAGGATGATCATCGAGTCGACAATCACATTGAGGCTGCGGAAGCCGAGGACATCGGCGGGGTCGGCTTCCTGGTACCGCTCCTGGATGCCGAGGAAGATGGTGCTCCAGTTGGTGCCGAGGAAGAGGAGGAGGAGCACGAGGCTCGTGGCGACGGCGATGACGTTGTCCTCAACCCGCTTGTACGGCCGCACGACGGCGAGTGCGACGGCGTAGCATGAGCAGATGAGCGTCGCCACCACAAGGCGAACAAAGGCGCGCTCCTCCGGGATCAGAAGCACGAAGCCAGTCAGCACGAGCTTGCGCGCCAGCTCGACCGCCTCCCACCAGTACCAGGTCTTCTCGTACTCCCGGTGGAGGAAGGCGGTGGCCCGCGTCAGAGCATTCGGCGTCTTGGCCTGCAGCGGCTTGTAGCAAGCGGCGAGGAGCGACGTGAAGAGGACCAGCGAGCCGGCGGGCCAGAGGACGATGAAGCCGATGGCGAGGGCGGTGATGGGTCCGTGATCGTCGGAGCCGCACTCGACGCTCGCGTCCTGCCGCATGTAGGAGACCTGCTCTAGCTCCTCGCCGGGCGGAGAGATGGTGTAGGCCTATCAGCAGAAACTTACGAGGACTGAGGGGTGTGGTGTTGTGAGCAACGGCAGTCATCAGCTGTGAGAGGGCGCCTGGCACGACCAGGAGCGGAAGATGGAGGCGCTGATGGAGGGCACGAAGCAGAAGATGAGCACCAGGCCCGCCGGCGTGAGGTCGAGGAGGCCGAGGGCCGCCTCCGCGTACCACGGCCTCTCGCGCGGCGCCGGGGCGGCGCTCCAGCGGTAGAGCCGCAGACTTATCCCCGCGATCATGAGCAAGGCGATGAGGGCGACGGGGGAGAGGGCGATGGCGAGGAGCCGCAGAGCGTAGCCGAGGCACTGCTCCGGCAGGAAAAAGCCAGACCAGTCGACGGAGATCACGTTGGCCAAGTTGTCCGTCCAGCCCGTGTACTTGTCCGGCAGCCGCGCGGAGTAGGTGGAGGAGAGGACGGTGCTGATCTGATAGAAGCCAAACAGGATCTTGAGCTTTGCCGTCATTCCGCCCCCGACGTAGTACTTGACGGAGCGGTCTGCAAAGCGGAGGATAGGCCCGATGATGCGCTCCTTCCGCCACGGCATGTGGTAGGCCCACGCCGCCAAGCCGCACGCGACGCAGAGGCCGAGGACGAGGCCGGCGATGCGGCCCGCCGCCGCGCCGCGCGGAGCGCACTCCTTGCAGTTGACGCCATCGACGAGGTACTGGTTCTCTGCGGCGCAGAGCTGGCACTCGGGGCCTTTGAAGCCCGAAGCGCAGTACTCTGAGCCCGCCTCCACCATCCTCCGGCCTCTCGCCACCGGCTCGCTGCCGGCGCACCGCGTCTTGCCGGCATTGGCATTGCCGCCAAAGAGGCGGCACTCTGTCAGCACGGCGGAGGAGGGGCTGGCGCGCCAGAAGCCGCGCAGGAGGACGAGGGAAGAAAGGGTGGTGTTGTCCGGGCAGGCAGCGTTCGGCGGGCAGGGCTTGCAGAACTCGGTCGGGGAGGTGAACATGTCCCCTGGGTCGGCCGAGGTGTTCCGCAGGTAGTAGTCGTCCATGCAGATAGAGCAGATGGTGCTGCCGCTGACCGAGCTGAGGGGATGCGGACATAGATTGCAGAGGCTTTGGCCAGCGTTGGCGGCGTATTTGCCAGCCACGCACTCGTCGCACGCGATGCTGCCTTGACCCGACGAGGTGCCGGGAGGGCAAGACTCGCACTCGGACTGCCCCTCTTTCGCGGCGAAGGTGCCAGGCGAGCACGGCGTCGGCTCGATGCTGCCCGTGGAGCAGGCGCTGCCGGCGGGGCAGGCCGTGCACTCACCCGCGGCGGTGAGGTTTGTTGCGTTCGAGTAGCTGCCAGCCTCGCACGGCAGCGGCGCCGACGCGCCCAGCTCGCAGTAGCTGCCTTTCTTGCACACGAGACAGCCCGTCGCACCCTTATCGTGCTGGTAAGTCCCACCCTTGCACGGCTCGCACTCAGAGAGGCCGCCCGTGACAGCGAAGCTACCCTTGGCGCACGCCGTCTGCTGCGTCGAGCCCGTGGTGGCGAAGTGGCCCGGCGAGGCGTCGGTGCACTCGCCCGCAGCGGTGAGGTTGGTGGCGCGCGAGTAGCTGCCAGCCTCGCACGGCAGCGCCGCCGCCGCGCCAACAGCGCAGTAGCCGCCCGCCTCGCACGGCTTGCACGCCGTCTGCGCCTCCGCGTCCTGGTACGTGCCGCCGGCGCAGGGCGTGCACTCGCCCTGCCTGGTCTCGTTCGTGTACGACCCCTTGGCGCACGCCGTCTGCTCGGTGGAGCCGGTGGTGGCGAAGTGGCCCGGCGAGGCGTCGGTGCACTCGCTCGCGGCGGAGAGGTTGGTGGCGCGCGAGTAGCTGCCAGCCTCGCACGGCAGCGCCGCCGCCGCGCCAACAGCGCAGTAGCCGCCCGCCTCGCACGGCTTGCACGCCGTCTGCGCCTCCGCGTCCTGGTACGTGCCGCCGGCGCAGGGCGTGCACTCGCCCTGCCTGGCCTCGTTCGTGTACGACCCCTTGGCGCACGCCGTCTGCTCGGTGGAGCCGGTGGTGGCGAAGTGGCCCGGCGAGGCGTCGGTGCACTCGCCCGCGGCGGTGAGGTTGGTCGCGGTCGAGTAGCTGCCAGCCTCGCACGGCAGCGCCGCCGCCGCGCCCTCGGCGCAGTAGCTGCCCTCCACGCACGGAAGGCAGCCCGTCGCGTTCGACTCGCCCTGGTACGTCCCGCCCGCACAGCTGGCGCACTCGGAGAGGCCGGCCGTGGCGGCGAAAGAGCCCGGCGAGCACTCGGAGGGCGGCGCCGCCCCGCCGCCGCACGACGCGCCGGCGGGGCAGTCGAGGCACTCGGGGTCGCCGCTCTGGTCGGTCAGCCTGGCGTACGTGCCCGCCGCGCACTGCGCGTCCAGCTCGCGCGACGAGCCCTGAGGGCAAAACATGCCGGCAGCGCAGCGGACGCAGTCGGCGGCGGCGGTGTCGCTCTGGTAGTAGCCCTGGGCGCACAGCTCGCAGCGAGCGTTGCCGAGGCCGGAAGCGTTGCTGCCTGGCGAGCACGGCGTCGGGGCCACGCTGCCCGTGGTGCAGGCGTGGCCCTCGTCGCACGCCGTGCACTCCTCCGGCGCGGCGAGGTTGGTGGCGTTCGAGTACGACCCGGCGGGGCAGGGAAGGGGCACGCTCGTCCCCTCCGGGCAGACGTGGCCAGCATCGCAGGGCAGCGCCTCATTGGTCGCCTCTGTGGGGCATTGGGAGCCTGCGGGGCAGCGGCCGGCGCAGCTGCTGCTCGACTGCTCCTTTGGGTCGGCCGAGCCGAGGAGGCCGGCGGCGCAGGCAAAGGGGAAGTCCTCATCGACGGGCAGCAGCGGCAGCTGGTAGAGGTCATCGCCGAGGAGGGAGGGGTCGTCCTCCCAGTTGCAGGGCTGCACGAAGGTCGCGTTCTGGCAGTACCACGGGTCTTCGACGCGCTCGAGGCAAGCCTCCTCCTTGTATTTATCGGTCTGCCTGCGGCAAGCCGCCTCCTTCTCGTCCGACGAAGGCTCGGTCGCATTGCTCTCCGTGAGCGCGCAATCGCCGCGGTGCTCGAGGCAGGCCCTTTGCTTTGCCACCTCCGACAGAGGGTAAGAGCACGCCTTCCGGTACACCTCGCAGCGCGCGTTTGGCAGCCAGCGGCCGGCTGGGGCGGGGAGGGTGTAGGAGACCTCGCCAGCGAGCAGGAAGATGGAATTCCCCTGACCCTCGGCAGAGCAGCCGCGGATGAGGGTGCCGTCGCTAAGGGAGGTGCGCCCTCCCGCCGAGTAGAGGCCGCCGCCATGCTCTGTGGCGATGCAGCTGGAGATGGTTGAGCGGGCCAGGCTGGCTGAGCCCGAGGCCACGAACACTGCTCCGCCTCGCGTGGCATTGCAGCCGGAGATGGTGGAGTCGGTTATCGAGACCGCACCGCTGTCCTCCGCGTAGACGACGCCGCCGTGCTGCGGTTGCGAGGAGAGAGCGGGGTGAGGCAGCCGTGGTCCTCCTATCTCTCATCCCGCTGCCGTGCGGTGCTGCAGGAGTGCGGCTAGCTCTACGCGGCGCACATAGTCAGCAGAGCAGCCCGACACGTCCGAGCTGGTTATCGAGACCGCACCGCTGCTAATCGCCCTGACGACGCCGCCGACCTGCGGTTGCGAGGAGAGAGCGGGGTGAGGCAGCCGTGGCCCTCTCCACCTCTCGCCCCGCTGCCGAGTGGCGCTGCAGGGCCGGCGGCTAGCTCTACGCGGCGCACATAAGCCGAGCAGCTCGACACGGCCGAGCCATTTATCGAGACCGCACCGCTGTCGTACGCGTGGACGACGCCACCGTGCTGCGGTTGCGAGGAGAGAGCGGGGTGAGGCTGCCGTGCCCCTCTCTATCACTCGCCCCGCTGCCGTGCGGCGCTGCAGGGCGGCGGCTAGCTCTACGCGGCGCACATTGCCAGCCGAGCAGCCCGATACGCTCGAGCTGGTTATCGAGACCGCACCGCTGCGCAGCGCCCTGACGACGCCGCCGTTCTGCGGTTGCGAGGAGAGAGCGGGGATGAGGCAGCCGTGTCCCGTTCCATCTCTCGCCCCGCTGCCGTGCGGCGCTGCAGGGGTGCGGCTAGCTCTACGCGGCGCACATAGGTAGCCGAGCAGTCCCTCACGACCGACTCGATGATCTCGACGTCGCCTGCGCGCCTCGCCTCCACAACGCCGCCGCCCCACGCCCTCCCGTTGACGAGGGTCAGCCCCCGCAGGGTGAGGCTGCAGCCGCCCTCGAGGTAAAAGAGCCCGGTCTCTCCCTGGCCATCGAGCGTCGCGCCCTCGCCGCTGCTCGCGACGGTCACTTTGATGGTGGAGGTGCAGCTGATCTGGCTGCCCAGCTTGAAGTCCTCACCGGGCGGCAGGTAGATGGAGACGTTGGCTTGCGAAGCAGCAGCCTCCGTGATCAGGGAGCGGAGCTCGGCCTCGCTCGCCGCGGCGACATCGAAGCCGGGGGAGAGCGGCGGCAGCGGCGGCGGCGGCGGCGGTGTTGGCGGTGATGACGGTGAAGGCGGCGGAGCTGGCGGTGAAGGCGGTGAAGGCGGTGGAGGCGGCGCTGATGGCGGTGAAGGCGGTGGAGGCGGTAGAGGCGGCGCTGGTGGCGGTGGAGGCGGCCGGGTCGCCCAGCAGATCTGACGGCAGAGGGAGGATAGGCGTCAGAGAGGAGACGGAAGGGGAGCGAGAGGGACCAGGCGCGCGCCTTCCAGCCCGACCCGACTACGCTGTAATCCGATCGCCACTCGATAACGCCGTCCTCCGCCACCGCGCCACTCGGCCCCGAGGTGCCGCAGTACTTTGTGCCGTTGACGGTGAGATAGTCGAAGGGGCAGCCGTCGCCCGCCTCCACATCAAAACCGATCAACTCCAGCCCGACCGTCGGCACGCCGCTGATGGTGCACGCCTCGTTGTTGCCGTAGCTGTTCGGGTAGTTTGGCGACGCGGCGCACGAGCCGCCGTCGGTGAGCGAGCACGGGCCGGTGATGAAGTAGCCGCCAGGGAGAAGCGGCGGCGGTGGAGTGGGTGCCATTTGAGACGGGTACGGCGGTGGAGGCGGCCGGGTCGCCCAGCAGATCTGACGGCAGAGGGAGGATAGGCGTCAGAGAGGAGACGGAAGGGGAGCGAGAGGGACCAGGAGCGCGCCTTCCAGCCCGACCTGACTACGACGTCATCCGATCGCCACTTAATGACGCCGTCCTCCGCCACCGCGCCACTCGGCCCCGAGGTGCCGC
Organism: Emiliania huxleyi CCMP1516; assembly: GCF_000372725.1. NCBI lineage: Eukaryota > Haptophyta > Isochrysidales > Noelaerhabdaceae > Emiliania > Emiliania huxleyi. The sequence continues at coordinate 189,909 of NW_005200746.1, read as the reverse complement.
AGTACTTCGTTCCGTTGACGGTGAGGTAGTCGTAGGGGCAGCCGTTGCCTGCCTCCACATCAAAGGCGACCGTCTCCAGCTCGACCGGCGGCACGCCGCTGATGGTGCACTCCTCGCTGTCGCCGTAGCTGTTCGGGTAGTTTGGCGACGCGGCGCACGAGCCGCCGTCGGTGAGCGAGCACGGGCCGTCGACGCAGTTTACGCCAGGCTGGCATGGCGACGGCTCGGGTGACGGCGACGGCTCGGGTGACGGCGACGGCTCGGGTGACGGCGACGGCTCGGGAAACTCGGGAAACGGCTCGGGTGACGGCGACGGCTCGGGTGACGGCGACGGCTCGGGCGACGGCGGCGACAGCGGCGGGTTCGGTGGTGGAGAGATCGGTGACGCCGCTGGTATGCCGCGCGCGCCCTGCAGGAAGAAGATCACAATGCCAACTCGGAGAGCACGCGTGCTGGAGAGCAAGGGTACGGAGATCGCTGCGTGGCTGCTGCGCTCCACCCTCTTCTCACGCAACGGCGGCTCAAGGCACGCCGCGAGGAGCAGCGCCAGCACGGCCGCACAAGAGCGGAGAAAGAGCAGCGAGGCCGCATCGATCTCTGAGAGGGCCGTGGCGTTCGTGAAGCTCTCCTCGAGTGAGGGGTCGCCGATCTTCGTCGCGCCGGAGGTCTCGTCAAATAAGGGGGGGGCGAGCTCGGCGTAGGCGCCGATGTTGAGCGTGGAGGTAGTCGGGTAGGTCTTACCGATCCCGATCTCGACGTTGGAGTGGGCCGTGGCGGTCGTGCAGTCCGCCTCGTCCGTCGTGAAGCCCGGGACAGGCTTGTTCTGTGAGGGGGGGGGGGGGGGGAAAGGCGGCTAGGGAGGTGGTGGGGGCGGCCGGGAGGGCGGAGGGAGGTGGCGGCCGCCGAAGAGGGGCCGGGGAAGGAGGTGTGGAGGGCGGCTGGGGGAGGGCGGGGGCGGGGGCGGGGGCCGGGAGGGGGAGGGGGTGGTGGGGGGAGAGTGGGGGGCGGCGAGGACCCCCGAGCGGAGATGGAAAGGCGGGGGGAGGGCGGCGGAACAAACCGTGTGGGAAAAAGCGGAAAGAGTCCCACACCTTTGTGTCCGTCTCGTCGGCCTCGCCCTTGGAGTGGGCCGTGGCGGTCGTGCAGACCGTCTCGTTGCTCGTGAAGCCCGAGGCCTCGATCGGATCCTCGGAGACGCAGAGCTCGGTGAGCGGCTGCGGCGGCTCCGCGCACCACACAGGGGCGCCGCCGCTGCCGCACGTGACACCGACGGAGTTGGCGGTGGAGTCGGCGAGCGAGACGTCGCCATTCTTGACCGCGCCGGCAACCTCGCCAAAGGAGGCGAGCTCGGCGTCGGCCGCGGCGCCGATGGGCTTTAGGGTGGTCGGGGCGGCGGCGCGTGAGGCGGCGCCGCTGAACTTGGAGAGGTTGAACGGGAAGGAGACGGCTGGATGGATGGTGGCGACGTCCGGACAGGCACCTAACAGCGCCCACCCACCCCCGAGAACGTATTGGAGGAGCAGGAGCCCCGCGGCCTTGTTGGGTTTGCGCGAGGCAGACGCCGCGAGGGCGAGCGACGGTGCGTCGGTCTCGAGCTTGATGCTGAAGTCGGTGCGGTTGCGCGTGTCGATGAGTGCCCCCCCGCGCCGCGGACGGGGGCGAGAGGCGGCGGTTGAGGGCGTCGCGAGAAGAGCGAGGGCGAGCACGAGCATGACGGCGTGCCGCAGATGTAGGCGAAGATCACGGGCACACAGGAAAGGAAAAATAACTTGAGCAGGCACGTGTAGGCGCGTATCTTAGCTAAGGCTCGCGCCCTGACGTGTAAGTGCTCATAGGCGGATGAGCGGGCAGAAAAAAACGCGAGGATTGTGTTCTTCAGGGCGGCTCGCACAGTAGTGTGTGTACGTTGGATGAGGTGTGGTGTGGACGCGAGAATACTTAGCTCCGCCGTTCATGGAGGTATACAGGTAACCGATGCGAGTGCGCGGCGCATCCCCGGCGGCTCGACGGTGGCCGGCGCTTGCGCGCCAGCCCCCTGTCATAGCTACCGGTACGCGCGCCATGGGGCGACTTTGTTATGTACATTATCTCGTGCAACGACCCTCCTGTGGCGCCTCGCGCTCCCGGAGAGAGAGAGAGAGCTTACAGATTTCTTTTCTACCAAAACATTTTTGAAAGTTTCAAACAACTCTACTGTTAGCAAGTTTCAAACAACTCCCCAGTAGAGCGCAAAACGAAACATAAAACGCCCTCCAACATCGGATCAACAGACACTGACGTCCTCACACCGGCAAGCACCACGACTAAGGCGCGGCAGTCTCGGCTCTCACGCCGCTCTCCGGTACGTGTACCGCCCGTTCGCAAAGCTGACCGCGACCGGCGCGCCGTCCGCGCCTCCGAGCGCGTCGACGGCGGCGTCGCGCGCACCGGCCGTCTCGACGAGCAGCCTCGCGGCGGTGGCCACGTCGGCGTCCGCGCCGCCGGCGACGACGAGCTCCCTCAGCCTCTTGAAGGCGTCGGCCGCGCGCACGTCGCGGATCGCCTGCTTGAGCGCCGGGTGGAAGTCTCCCGAGAGCACGTCCTCGGCGGGCCACCACTTTGTGGCCGCGTACTCCTTCTCGTCGAAGACGGCGCCGGCGACCTCGGCGTCGCCCAGCGCGAGCCGGTGCACCGTCGAGATGTCAGCCGTGCCGTTCCCCGCCGGCGGCTGCTGCCGGAACTGCCAGACGAACGAGTAGTTTGCGACCACCTCGAAGCGCTCGAGAGGCAGGTCGAGCTTGAGCTCGCGCCGCACGTTGCGCGCGGCGGCCGCCTCGGGCGTCTCGCCCGGCTTCGACCGGCCGCCGATGTACCACCAGTCCGGCTGCGGCTCCACCTTGCGCTGGCCCAGGAAGACCTTTGAGCCGCTCGCGTCGGTCACGAGGACGTCGGAGCACGCCTTGACGACGGTGTCGAGACAGCGGCCGTACTCGTCGTCGGGCAGGAAGCAGTGGCGCGGCGTGAACTCGCCGGTGATGAACTGCAGCGTCCGCTGCATGGCGTGGCCGGCGCCGCTTTTTTTTTGCGCCGCGGCCGCGGTGGTGAGCAAATAAAAGAAAAATTTAACGCGGGAATAGGACCGCCGCGGGCGCGTGGCGCAGCGCCTCGTACTGAGCCACCCACGCCGGCTCGCGCTCGGCGATGAAGGCGGCGATGTCTGCGTCGTCGAAGAAAAGGTGCCGAGCGGGTGGCGGGTGGGGCGAGCCGAGGGGAGGGGGTGGGGCGGGGGGGTATGGGGCGCCGCCGCGCCTGGGTGCAGCTCCTGCACCTTCCGCGCGTACTGCCTCATCTTGTCCGGCACTGTGTCGCGAGACTTGTACGTCTGCACGATCAGCTTCGGGATCGCGCCGCCCCTCACTCCTGGCGGGACGCGCCGCCAGTCGGTCGCCCCACCGCCCGCCCCTCCGCCCGCCCCTCCAGGCTGCGGTATGGGTTACGGCGACCCAGGGGGGGCGCGCGGGCGCGGAAGTGCGGTGCGGTGTGGGTGTGTGCGTGTCGTGCGGCTAGAGGGAGCGGACCGTGAGTTGAGGAAATCGGAGGACGCGACCCACTTCGCCACAGACGGTCCCGCGCCTCGCCGCTATGACGGCTACACGACCGCGGCTCGTGTGCGTGTAGCCGTCTTTGTCCGGAGTGAATACTCCAACGCGCTCGTCGGTGACGGTGTCCTCCAACCTGCGCCGCGCTCGGCGAACCTCGACAGCGCCTTCGATGGCATGCAGCTCTTTGCGTCAGAAGCCTGGAGAGCAGCTCCTCGGCTGCTCACACGCTCTGCACAGTTGACACAGCCTACTGTGCGGCTACCACAGCTGTGACAGCGATGGGCTCGCCCTCACTGGCCCTCAGTCACTTGTGCTGCGGCTTGTGTGAGCGACACTGCTCGGCGACTGCCGGCACACTGTGAGACCATGGGTGTGAGGTTAAACCACGCTACCAGCGCTTGATCACATCGGCCCTGAGGTCAGATCCTTCTACTCTGTTAGTGACAAGACTTGTCTACTGGCTGGAGCCGAGCAGGAGGGCCAGGCGCACAACCCCTGGTCAACTCACGGTCCACACCCCGTACGGCTGCGGGGGTGCGCGGTACACAACCGGCGCGGCTCTATGGCGTGCTCCGGGGGAGCACTACGCAGTCGTGGCTTCCACATGCGAGAGAGTGGCTTCTATATTTACGAAAACATTGGGCGTCCCTAGTGCCGCATCCATAAGAAGTGACGTCACGGTTCCAGGAGCGCTGGCGGCACAGCTTAGAGTGGCAGCCGAGCGCCGGCCACGACTATCGAGTCGCCGTCGCGGAGCTGGCTGGCCGACGGGTGGCGCGGTCTTGCTCCCAGCGCCACCCATCGGTCAGCCCTCAGATCGATCGATCGGCGCTCAAAGTCGCTTCAGATCCGAGAAAGCTGCTGGCGCCGCTGCCGATCCCAGCCGCGACGCCAGCAGCTTCCTCTGCTCTCCAATGCGCCGACAAGCGACGCGGCGGTGCTCAACTCGCCATGCACGATGACGGCTCCGCTGGGTGCTCGTCGGCCGGTCCGGTGGCACCCTATTCGCGCGTCACCTGCCGGCGTCCCGACGACAGCCTCGCGCCGCCGCTGATGGAGGGGCGGTCGGCGCCGCTGCCGCCGCGCCGCCGGTGGGAGAGGCACTGGTGGTGGCCTGGGCGGCCCTCCGCCGCCGCTCGGCGCGCCCGGGCAGCGGTGGCAGCCTGCGCCGCCACAGCTTCGAGCGGGCGGGACTGACATGCGCTGGGCCTGCAGCGACAGCCACGACCGCGTCGACCAGCTCGCCTCGTCCTCGTGCTGCCGCTTCGAGAGCTTGTTGCGCACCTTGTCCTTCATCTGGTAGAACAGCCGCTTGGCCGCGTTGCACCACCCGCCGAAGGTTTCGAACAGGTACATCTGTACGTCGGTTTCCTCGGTTTCGCCTCAGATTTTGCCCCAGACCAGCTCTCAGACTCAGGGAAACTCGAGAGTTGCCAGAATGGAGCTCCAAACACCCTCTGGTTTCCCTGGAAATTTCCGGAAACGAAAAGTGCTGGGGGCCCTCTCGTTTCCTTTTTGGTTTCCGGAAACATGTGTGCTGGCCAATTCATGCTTTCTATGTCTATTTCATCGTGCTTCATGACACGACACGCGGTGGTGGGAGCTGGTGGAGCTGTCAGCTGATCGATCCAAGCGGGTGGGGAGTGGGGGGCATGGCTGGGCATGCAGGTCCGCCAGTCGGCCCGGCCTCTGACGTGGTGCTGCCGCTGCATTCGCTTGAAGAAGCTAGAGAGGTCCGACTTGATTGGAGGCACTGGAGGCGAGGCGAAGGGAGGTTGGGCCGGGCCGTGAGGGGCTGATGGCGCTGGCCAGCGCGGGGAGTGAGATGTCGTCGTCGTCGTATACTGCTGGCCCTCGCCCTCAGTTGCCAGGGCTGTGGGCTGCAGAATTGGCGTCTGTACTGTGGCGTCTACGCAGGCTCTGCAGCGTGATGGCAGGCGGGACTGCGAGGCCGGCGGCAGCGGAAGGAGAGGCTGGGCACGAGCCAGGAACAGGCTGGCCAGGTCCGCAGGTGGCTGCGCTCGGGCGAGGCGCGCGCGCGCGCATGGCAGGCCGAGCAGGCTCGGCATATGGTGAACCCCCGATGTCGCGATGCGGTCCCGCTTTTCCGCGATCATTTCGTCCGTCCAAACGAAAAGGAAGCGCCGGATCAAGAGAGAGATTTTAGAAAACCAACAAGAAATCACGACTCTCACAGTGATTTGGGCTCGGCAGCTTGTCAGCCCTCAGCCGAAGCTGGGGCCGGTCCCGTGTAGCCGAGAGAGCCCGCGCCGATGAGTTCGACGCGGTCGGGGGGCCTTGCGGAGAGACCAGCGAGGTGGCGATCGCTGTACTTCATGGCGCCCTCAAAGTGGGGCTGGCTGACTCGCCAGAGGTCGATACTCTGGACGACCCATAGGATGCCACGAATGCCTGAAGGAGAGGCAGGCGAGGCCAGAGGCAGGCTCAGCTGCTCTCGGGTGCTCTCACTTTGGTGGCTGAAGGACCCGATGGTCCTGTCACATTCGCGTTCCGAGTCGTGGGGGTAGGAGAATTCGAGGTAGAATAAGTCAACACTTCCTTGTAGTACAGCGGACCGCCAGGCTCGCCGGCAGCATCCGCAGGGAGGCAGCATATGAGGCACCAGTCCTCTGGAGAGCTCGACAGCTGCGGCCGCGATGGTAGAGTCGGCCGCGGTTCGAGCGAGCAGCTTTTGGCTGCGGGATCGAATCGCGGAAGGCTCATGCCCTCGCGGAGCGACGCGGGTCGCGCGGCGCGCGCGTGTGCGAAATGTGACAACAGACGACAGACGACAGACGCCTGAGCGCTGTACGACTGAACGACCGTCGCCGCAATCGCCACCGCCGCCATTTTGACGAGCAGCGCGCGCGCTCGTCGGCGGCCAGCCGTCGCGGGCCGGGCCGAGCCCGGGGGTGCGGCTGCGCATTTTATGTTCCCTTCTCGGCGAGTGAAAATCGCAGATTATGTTGTATCGATAGATCTCAACATCTCGAGATCACTCGAGACCACGTCGAGAGAGAGATCTACACTGTCTCGCCTCGCGCGGCGAGAGAGAGATCCTCGAGGTGCGAGATCACGCACAGCCACAGGTAAAGATCACGGCTACGACTACGCGTCGCTCAGAGGTAGAGGTAAAGGGCCCACGGCTGCCCACAGAGGTAAAGGTAAGAGGGCCGCAGGCCCTCAGAGGTAGAGGTAACCTAGACCCCTCCTACCCGGCCCTCCGGGCCGAGTGCATGTCCTCGGCGTAGGTAAGGTAAGGTAGGTAAGGTAAACGTCTCCACACACACAAAGTGGTGGGGCAAGGGGGGGCGACCCTCGCATCTCCACGCCCGGGACACGGGCAGGAGCCCCACGGCATTCAAAGTGCAAGCACCGGCCCGGTGCCGTGGGTGAGCAACCTGCACCCCACTCCCTCCCTCCCAGACACAACCCGCACACAATCCCCACAGCGTGGTCGTCTACGTGTTCAGAAACACCAAGCAGCGAGGCGAGGGTGAAGGGGTAAGGGGCTGTGTGGGGCAGAATCCTCGGCGTAGTTAGAGCCGTACTAGTTTACAATTCACCCAGTGATGGCCATTTACTGGTATAGCCCCCCAGAACAATCAAACACTCTACGGCCAAAACAATCAAATTGTGGTAAGATTTACCACGACTTCTGAGGCAAAATCTCGGACAAAAATCGGAGAAATCGGCAAAATGCCCGGTATTTTCCAGGTATACCCGGGTTTTCCCAGGTAGCTGTCGCAGAAGATCTCGAGGCGCGATCCGGTGGACAGGACAGTGTGGCCGTCGAGCGCCGCCCTGGCATCCTCGCGCTTTCGCTTCCGCCGCTTCGCCTTCGTCTCCTTGCTGCGCAGCAGGGTGTAGTTCGGGCCCACCTCCCCCACGCTGTCCAGCACGTGGACGGCGCTCGCCATCTCGACCGCGTCGTCCTCCGGCGGAAGCTCCGCCTCGCCCGCGGCCGCTTCCCGAGCGCGCTCGTCGCGCATCCGCTCGTGGTGGGCCTGCCGACGCGCCACGCCGGCGCCCGTGTGCCTCGCCGCCGCGTCCGGCGACGGCATCGATGCTGTCCGCACGAGCGTGACTCGCCACTCAACGACCTCCACGACCTCCACGACCGCCGAAAAGTTCTCCCACTCGCGCTGCCCCAAACCTAAATCGTCCCTACAGTTACATACATACCCGCAAAATACCCGGTATTATTGCCAATTTGGCTGAATTTGGCCGCAAACCAGCCTCTAGACTCGGCTCAGATCCCGAAAAATTGATGATTCCACATTGAGTTTCGTAATTTACCATACCACTCTCTGCTCATACCATACCAGATACCACTCCCCAGGAGAATCAAATAAGTGGTAAATACCACTCTTTTACCAGTAAATGGCCATCACTGAATTCACCCCAGGAGACAGACAGACATGGTGTCCACTCTTCACTCAGTCACACGTCACACACGGCGAGAAGTGGGGCGAAACCCCCAAAAGGTCCATGCACGTCCTCAACAGGAGAGTTTTCGAGACGGACGACATTGTAAGCATGAGTCGAGAGCTGTCCCGCGGCACGTTTCCGCGCGCCCGCCGCAGGAGCGGCGCCGCGATCTCACACGGCGCCGCGAGCAGTGCGACTCCACGTCGCCCACCGCGGCCTAGTCTCGCGCGCGGATGCCTCGCAGCACCGACCCGCCCGCAGGGAGTCCGGGGGGCGGCGAACCTGGGGGGGCGGGGGGGGGGCGGGGGAGAGGGGAGAGCGCGGTGGGCAGCGCCGGCGGCGGTTCTCCTAGGCCCGCGCGCTGATCGTGAAGGCGCCCGGGTTGATCGCGACGCTCTTGGTGCAGTCCTTGGTCTTGTAGATGCCGACCAGCCTGCGGACAGCGTCAGTTGGACGTGTGAGCTGGACGTGTGAGCTGGACGTGTGAGCTGGATGTGTCAGTGGGCGGGCGTGCCAGCGGGCGGGGCGAGGGCGCGGCGGCGCGAGCAGAGTGGCGGAGGAGGCGTCGGCAGGCGTGTTGGGGAGGAGCCACAGGCGGGGCGGGCGGGAAGTGTCTCGGAGGTGTTCGCTGCTCGATAGCCAATGCCCAATCTCGGCGAATCTCGGCGAATCTCGGCGAATCTCGGCGACGCTCGCCGGTCGGCCAGCTCGAACATGTTGTTGCGCAGCGAGATGATGACGAACTGGGCGTTGCGCGTCCGCTCCTTGATGTAGTTGCCGACGATGGACACGTTGCGGAAGTCGAGGGCCGCGTCGATCTCGTCCATCACGTACAGAGGCTGAGAGCGGCGCAGGAAGGGGGGGGGGGGGGGGGGGGCTTCACCGCTTAAACCCCAAAGGCAGTTCAGCCCCGGAAGCGCCCCCCCGTTCCCAAGGTGGGCCGGCCCG
>NW_005200746.1:177745-179998 GCF_000372725.1 Emiliania huxleyi CCMP1516 | reverse complement strand
AGAATAAGGGGGGATACACACTTTGGGGGAAAAGGAACACGAGGGACCAGATGACATATGGCATTCGAAGTTGTGGGGGAGGGGAAGAATATGAGGGAAGAATAAGTGAAAACACTTCCTTGTAGTACAGGGGACAACAAGGTTCGCAGGAAGCATCGGCAGGGAGGCAGCAAAATGAGGCACCAGTCATTTGGAGAGCTAGACAGCTGCAGCCAGGAAAGTAGAGTCGGCCCCGGTTCGAGCGAGCAGCTTTTGGCTGCGGGATCGAATCGCGGAAGGGTTCATGCCCTCGCGGAGCGACGCGGGTCGCGCGGCGCGCGCGTGTGCGAAATGTGACAACAGACGACAGACGACAGACGCCTGAGCGCTGTACGACTGAACGACCGTCGCCGCAATCGCCACCGCCGCCATTTTGACGAGCAGCGCGCGCGCTCGTCGGCGGCCAGCCGTCGCGGGCCGGGCCGAGCCCGGGGGTGCGGCTGCGCATTTTATGTTCCCTTCTCGGCGAGTGAAAATCGCAGATTATGTTGTATCGATAGATCTCAACATCTCGAGATCACTCGAGACCACGTCGAGAGAGAGATCTACACTGTCTCGCCTCGCGCGGCGAGAGAGAGATCCTCGAGGTGCGAGATCACGCACAGCCACAGGTAAAGATCACGGCTACGACTACGCGTCGCTCAGAGGTAGAGGTAAAGGGCCCACGGCTGCCCACAGAGGTAAAGGTAAGAGGGCCGCAGGCCCTCAGAGGTAGAGGTAACCTAGACCCCTCCTACCCGGCCCTCCGGGCCGAGTGCATGTCCTCGGCGTAGGTAAGGTAAGGTAGGTAAGGTAAACGTCTCCACACACACAAAGTGGTGGGGCAAGGGGGGGCGACCCTCGCATCTCCACGCCCGGGACACGGGCAGGAGCCCCACGGCATTCAAAGTGCAAGCACCGGCCCGGTGCCGTGGGTGAGCAACCTGCACCCCACTCCCTCCCTCCCAGACACAACCCGCACACAATCCCCACAGCGTGGTCGTCTACGTGTTCAGAAACACCAAGCAGCGAGGCGAGGGTGAAGGGGTAAGGGGCTGTGTGGGGCAGAATCCTCGGCGTAGTTAGAGCCGTACTAGTTTACAATTCACCCAGTGATGGCCATTTACTGGTATAGCCCCCCAGAACAATCAAACACTCTACGGCCAAAACAATCAAATTGTGGTAAGATTTACCACGACTTCTGAGGCAAAATCTCGGACAAAAATCGGAGAAATCGGCAAAATGCCCGGTATTTTCCAGGTATACCCGGGTTTTCCCAGGTAGCTGTCGCAGAAGATCTCGAGGCGCGATCCGGTGGACAGGACAGTGTGGCCGTCGAGCGCCGCCCTGGCAGGCTCGCGAGCGTCGCGTCCGCCGCGCCAACCTTCTTCTCGCCCTCGCCCACGCGCTTGCCCAGCGCCTTGATCTCCTTTGCGAGCTCGGCCAGCCGCGCCACCTCCGCCTCGCTCGGCTGGCTCGCCGCGCGCGCGCTGTCGAGCCGCTTCTCGAGGGCGGCCCGCTGCGCGGCGGCCGCCTCGAGCTGCATCGCCTGCGCGTGGACGTGTCGTGCGCATGTCAGCGGGGCGTGTCTCAGGGGGGCGTGTCTTCGAGATGGCGTGTCTTCGAGGTGTCCCCCCCCCCCCCCCGAGCGGGCGAGAGCTGCAGCCCGCCTGCTTGTTGTGCACCGTCTGCGCGCGCTTCGCCTCCTTTTGCAGCTCGCGCGCCTCCGACTGCGCCGCCGCCCGCTCGGCCTTGACCGCGTCGAGCTTTGAGCCGAGCGCGTCGATCTGCTTGCGCAGCTTGGCGAGCTCAGCCTCGCTCAGCCCCTCGCTCTGCGCACCGCCCATCCGGCCCCGCAGCGGCTTGCCGCCGCCCTCCATCGTCCCACTCGGGTTGATGACGACGCCTGAGAGGGGGGGGGCGGCTCCAAGAAGGTTCCGAGAAGGTTCCGGGAGGGCTGCTGCAGGGTTGTGCCTCGCGCCGCCCCGCCCCATGGGCGATCTCGGGCAATCTCGGGGGAGGGTGTCGGCGCCGTCAGTCGTCACCACGCGCCACCGCTTTGCGCCGCCCATCGCGACGTCGCTCGCCAGCTTCTTGTCGCCGCAGACGAGCGTGTCGTGCAGCGCAAAGTAGAAGGCGACGCGGTGCGCCGGGTCGGTGCACTGCACGAGGTCGAAGAGGCGGCGCGAGCCGTGTGGCGTCTCGATTCGGGCCATCCGCTTCTCGAGGTGCGCC
>NW_005200746.1:175847-176950 GCF_000372725.1 Emiliania huxleyi CCMP1516 | reverse complement strand
GGGGGGGGGGGGGAGAGGAGGGAGGGGGGAGGGGAGGGAGCGGTGGGAGGGGAGGGAGCGGTGGGAGGGGAGAGACGGCACCTGCTTGTCGAGGACGACAAACGTCGCGACGCCGAGCCCGCGCTCGCGCAGCAGCTCGACGCTCTGCTGCGCGGCGGCGGTGTCGCGGACGACGATCCAGTCGAGCGGCCCGCACGCGGTCGAGATGGCGCAGTCGTACTCGGGCGCGATCGAGCCGAGCGAGCCGAGCCGCCCCACCAGCCCCGGGATCGAGCCACTCCGCTTGGCCTCCATCAGCGCGCGCAGCCGCTCGTTCATCGAGCCGCCCGAGCGCGCGGCGACGCCCTCCTCGAGCTTGGCGGCGGCGGCGCGCTGCTCCTCGCCCAGCCGCGCCGCCTCCGCCTCGAGAGCCTCTGCGCGCGGGCGGCTCGCCGCCAGCTTCGCCTGCAGCTCCGCGCTCGTCGCGGCGTGGCCGTCGAACTCGGCGCGGCTCCTCGCCACCGTCTCGTCGTGCGACGCGAGCGACGCGGCGGCGGACTCGACGGCGGCGGCGCCCTTTGCCGCCTTGTCGGCGAGGATCTGGCGCTCGCTCTCCGCCAGCTGCTGCTCCGACAGCACGCCCGCCAGCGCCTGCGCCAGCGGCTCGCGCTCTCTTTGCGCCTGAGGGGGAGGCGAGGGCGGCGTGAGCCCTGGGACGGCTGAGTTCAAGCTAGGCCAGCGTTGGGGCGGGGGTCGGCAGTCCAGCCCCCGCCGTCTACCTCGGCTGCATCTCGGCTGCATCTCTGCTGCATCTCGGCTGCATCTCGGCTGCATCTCCGGCTGTCGCGCGCCGTCTCGATCTTGCGGCGCGCGCGGCTCGAGCGCGGCGGAGCCGGGCTCCATCGCGGTGTCAGGCCTCTCACCTGCCATTGGCGACCTTCGAAGGCAAGCACAAAAAGAATTTTTCGATGCTTCGCACGAACGGGACTCCTCTCCTTAAAATCCCTGTGTGGTGGCGGCGTGCCGTCCTCCCATCCCTCCCTTGGGTTGTCTGTTTTCTTTCTTTCTTTCTTTTACACCACACTTCTGCTCGTGCAGGTGGGGAGCATAGGTTTGAACAGAGT
>NW_005200746.1:158194-160343 GCF_000372725.1 Emiliania huxleyi CCMP1516 | reverse complement strand
GCGCCGCCCGCCGCCGTCCCTCTGGACGAGCTATCCGCGGCGACCGACGACTTTGCCGAGGCGCGCAAGGTGGGCGAGGGAGGCTTCGGGCGCGTCTACCGTGCCGACGCGCTGCCGTCGCTCCCGCGCGTCGCTTGCGGGTTCGCTGTCAAGACGGCGCTGGTCGGTGTCGGCGCCCAAGGCCTCGCCGAGCTGCAGAGCGAGGTGCGCACGCTCAGCGCGGCGTGCCACCCATCTCTCCTCCCTCTCCTCGGAGCGTGCCTGGCACCTGAGCGCACGTGCCTCGTCTACCCCCTCTGCCGCGGCGGCAGCCTCGAGGACCGCCTCTACCGCACGCCAGCCGCGCTGCAGCGGCTCCACATGCTCGGCTTCGAGACGCCGCCTCCGCCGCTCTCCTCCGCCGCACGGCTCCGCGTGCTGCGCGACGCGGCGAGCGCGCTGCACTACCTGCACGGCTGCTCTCCGATGATCCTGCTGAAAAACATTCGAACAAAGAAGAGGCGACGGGAGGAACCGGCAGAGGATGCAGTGACGTGACACATACACACACACACACGCACACACACACACACACACACACACACACACACACACACACACACACACACACACACACACACACACACACACACACACACACACACACACACACACACACACACACACACCGCTCACCCACGCGCACCGGGCCTTGCACTTTGAATGCCGTGGGGCTCCTGTCGTTAGACGTGGAGACGCGAGGGTTGCCCCCCCTTGCCCCACCACCTCGTGTGTGTGGAGAAGTTTACCTTACCTTACCTTACCTTGATCCTGCACCGCGACATCTCGGCGGGCAACATCCTGCTCGACGAGCGCGGCAACGGCTACCTCGCCGACGTGGGCCTCGCGCGGGCGGCAGAGGCGACGGCCGGCAGCAGCCAGCAGGTCTCGCACTTGTCGACGCAGCGCATCTTCGGCAAGCCCGGCTACATGGACCCGATCATCATGCAGGATGGCCAGGCCAGCGTACTGACCGACGGCTATGCGCTCGGCATCACGTTGCTCGTCAGCTTGACCGGCCGCGGCGCTCTCGGCCTGCTCAACGCGTGCGACTATGCGCTCGACGAGCGCCCGACACGGCGGAGGGCATCGCGGCGGCCGACGCGGGCTGGTCGGCGGCGCAGGCCGATGAGCTGGTGCGGCTTGTGGTCGGGCTGGCGTACGAGCGGAAGAGGAAGCGGATGCCGCTCACAGTGGCGCTGCCGCGGCTGGAGGCGCTAGTCGAAGCGGCGGAGGAGGTGGGGGAGACGGCGGCAGCCGAGGAGCGCCTGTGTGACCTCTGCTGGGACGCCCCTCGGTCGGTTCGTTTCGCGTGCGGCCACGCACTGTACTGCGAGACGTGTGCGCCGCGCGTGCTGGAGCGCGACACCAACTGCCCGGCTTGCCGCCAGCCGGCGCTGCCCATCGCCGCAACTGGGACGCAGGTGGCAGCACAGGTGACGTTTGTCCACCAGCCGCCCTCGCGCACTGCGCCCCACGCACAGCCCGCGGGCGCCACGACGGCGGTCGGTGGGCGAGGGGGGCGCAGTGGGGGCGCGGTGGGCGCGGTGGACGCGGTGGACGGGGTGGGCGGGGTGGGCGCGGGAGGCCACGGGACGAGGGGCGTGGCGCTGGTCGCTCGTAGCTGCAAGCTGGTTAATGGGGTGGTTACGGCACCGGCCCTTGCAGAGAGTAGTGTACGTCACCGGCCGATGCCTGAGCGTGCACCATCTTGTGGGCACTCCACTTGCCCCACGAAGAAAGTTTAAACGGACAAATCACGGAATTACTGATGTACAGATCGAAGGACCCCCTCCCTCCCGGTCCCGGCCGGTAGACGCGCATCTCGAATCAAATGGCCGCCGCCTGAGCGTGTGCTTCCAGCAGGCCGCTGGCGGGGCGTGCGGCGACGGTCACCGTGGCGCTGGCCGGCAAAGCTGCGCTGCAGCTCCGCCGAGAGGAGCGTAAACTCGAGAGGGGCGTGCCGGCCGCGCCGGCGGAAGGAGCCGGCCGCCGCACAGCTCGCCGGCCTGCCGGAGCGGTCGAGGCACACGTCGTCGAAGCGCGTGAAGCGTAGGCGGCCGGCGGCGGTGAGGCGGACGTGCTGTGCCGCGTTCGTCCCCTCGGCCGT
>NW_005200746.1:147183-157827 GCF_000372725.1 Emiliania huxleyi CCMP1516 | reverse complement strand
TCGGCGGGCGAGTATGCTGCACTCCCTGGGTGGTGTGAACAGCGTCTCTTCACACCTCTAGCCGTGAACAGGTGCCGGGCGAGTATGCTGGCAGTGGGTGCGGAGGGGGTGGGCTGGTGGGAGGGAAGAGAGGGGAAGAGAATGTGCCCACGGCTGGCGGCGGGCGAGAGGGTGATGCGATCGAGATGCGGTCGAGATTGCGCCGAGGTTGCGCGTCTGGAGGGCTTGCGTTTGCTGGCTTCACCCGCATTCCAGAGGCGCAGCCCAGAGCAGCAGCGGCCCGTCTCGTTGCGGTTCGACTCGTGCCACCACTGCCGCGGGTCAGTCGCATTGCAGGGGAGCGCCCGTAGTGCCTCCGGGTAGGCCTGCCCCATCCCACGGACCTGAGGCCATCAAGCAGGGACGGTCGTGGGCGAGAGATGGCCGAGTCGCGGGCGTGTCGTGGGCGTGTCGCGGGCGTGTCGTGGGCGTGTCGTGGGCGTGTCGTGGGCGTGTCGTGGACGTGACATGGACGTGTCGTGGGCGTGTCGTGGACGTGTCGTGGACGTGTCGTGGGCGTGTCGCGGAATCACCGGCTCGGCCGTCGTCGAAGACAGGCATGTGCGGCCGCCGCCCTCGAGCTGGAAGATGGAGCCGGGCAGCACGCCCGCGTCGCGGTAGATGTACGCGAAGCGGCGCAGGTACCTGTGGTGCACGGTTTCTTTTTTTCGCAGCGCGATTTCTTTTTTGTGGGTAGATGTACGCGAAGCTGCGCAGGCACCTGTAGTGCACGCCGGAGAGGTGGGGAGAGGGGGGGAGAGGTGGGGAGATGCGGGGAGATGGTGGAGACCACTCGAAGGATTGGCAGCGCAGCGACGCCAGCGCCCTAGAGGAGGGCTCCGGACATGTCAGGAAGCTTCCGGGACATGCTGTCGGAAGGCATACAAGTGGGCGTGTCGTGGGCGTGTCGTGGGCGTGTCGTGGGCGTGTCGTGGGCGTGTTCGTGGGCGTGTCGTGGGCGTGTTCATGTGGACGTGTCCCGTATCCTGCCCACCGCTCGATGTTTGACGTGTCGGGTGGCGCGAGACGGTGCGCTTCAAAGAGCGGGAACGCCGCCGTCTTGGCCCACAGCCGCCCAAAGTGCGCGCGGGCGGACGTGGCGCGGTTCCGCGTCGGCGCACCCTTCGGCACGCGGAAGCGGGCCGCCGTCTTGGGCTTGCCCGGCTCCCGGTACATGTGCGCGACGTACGACTCCTTGGCGGCCTTGATGGCTCCGCCGCAGCGCCAGATGCGCAGGGAGAGGTCGATGTTTTCGCCGCCCCACCCGAGCATTGAGCTGTCGTAGCCGCCCGTCTCGTTCCACCAGCGGCGACTGATGGCGACCAGCCCGCCGCTCATGATGGGCACGTCGTCCGTCGCGTCGAACGTCCACTTGAAGTCGGTGTCAAAGGTGAGGTAGCACTTTGCGCCTCCTCTCGTGGGGCTGCCGACGGGCTGCCACGTCGCCGCATCCAGCCTGGTGACGGTCGGGACAGTGGCGACGCGGTAGTCTGCCTCGATCGGCGCGAGTAGCCCGCGCCAGTACCCGTCCATCGGCCTGACGTGGCAGTCAAAGAAGACGATGACGGCGCCCGTCGCCGCCGCAGCGCCGGCGATCCGGGCGCGAATGAGGCCGCCCGTCTTCTCGAGGCGAACCACGAAGGCCTTCCACCGCGCCGGCTCGGGGATGCGAAGCGGAGGCGTGCTGCCGTCGTCGACCACGACTATCTCGCGCAAGATTTCGGGCGGCGTCGCCGCCGACACGGACCTGACTGTCCGCGCGGCGTACTCGTACTCGTACGCACACGGTAGCACCACGCTGACGTCAGCGGTCATGATTGTGCCTCCACCTCGGCCAGGAACGTGTAAACGGCGGGATGGTGAGGGAGGGATGGAGGCTGCCGCTCGCACTGGCGGCTGAGGGCCAAAAGTAAAACGCTCAACGCCGCTCTCGGCTCTCAGAGACAGAGTCGACCGCGGGGGAATGCTAGACGCCTGCACACAAAATCCGCGCCATAACAACTGTCTATGTACGCGCTCCGCCCCCGGCCGCTGCCGCCGCGAATGCGCGCGGCGGCCGCGCGCTAGGTGCGGGAGCCCACCGGACGCTCGCGCGGCGCCGGGGCGTATCGGTCTCGGCACGTCTCGCGGGCTGCGAGGTGTCTTTTGGCATGCTGGCGCTTGGCAAAGACGCCAGCAAGCTCGCCTTGCTTGCCTGCGGCCGCGGGCGTGTGGGTGGGCCCGCCAGGCTCGGCGAGGCTCGGCGCGGGTCTTCGAGCTCGCCGCCGGCGGCGAGCCAGCATAGCTCGTCGCTCGACGGGAGCCTGTCCGGTATGCTCTGGGCATGCTGTACAGCATCGCCAACTTTCTGGGAGGGTCTACAGGGCCAGGGCTCGGGCGCGATTGCGCGCTCAATACTACCACGACTACCTGCTCTCGAACCGGGCCGCCGACGGCGGGCTTGTGCGGCGCGCCGCTCGACGGCAGGCTGCTCCTCACCCTTCCGACAGCATCTGCTGTCTCGCTTCTCTCGCTGCGACCGCATCCGGGGGCCTGCGGCGACCTCCTCGCTTCGCCAGCGCTGCCTATGACTGCGGCACGCACGTCGGCTCGCCGCCCGCGTCGCCCGCGGCGGGCCCGCATAGCGCGCCGCTCGTCGGGGGAGTGCCAAGGAGGTTGAGGAGTACAGGCTGCCTCGCTCAGACCGCCGCCGACGCGGCGCGGGGCCGCTGTCGGCGCTGCTGCCGAGCTCCTGATATGAGTTCAAGTAATATGAGTTGACCTCGCGTATTGTATTCCACGTCCTGACCTAATTCATTAAGTAATTAAGTAATTGCGTATTGTATTCCGCTTCGGGTATTTGTAAGTATTCCAGGGGCGGACGAAGGCGCGGGCGGCGTGGCGGAGCTGTCTCGACTCAGTGCAGTGTACCACCACCCACGCTGTAGATGGACAGAGGAACCAACAGAGCGCAGTGGGAAGGGGAAGGGGGGAGAGGCTGCGAAGGGCGAGGGGGGGTGGAAGGGGGTGGGCAGTGCTATGCCACCTGCCTCGTGCGCACCTCTATTCTGCTCCGGAGTGACTCGCCACCGCCATCCCTGGGCCCACTGGGCAGTCGTGTGAGGGGCCGCCCCCTAGTGGGTCCCCCGACTGACCCGTAAACCAACTATGTTCGGAGCCTGGATAGGGTGTAGGCCGTTCGGAAGGTGGGTCGGGAGGGGATACCCCGCTAGGAATAGTCTCCCCCGACCCCGCCCGCCCGCCCGCCCGCCTGCCCTGCCCGCTGGCCGATAAGATCTCTTCACCTTCTCATTGGTGGAGTATAGGTACGAGGGGGGTGGGGCATCTCTTGCGGGTCTCGCCAGGGGCGCCTACTAACCTCGCTTGCGAGGGGCGTGTGGCATGTCTGAACGGACTCGTGAGGGGCGCCTGCCAACCTCGCTTCGTCGAAGCGGCGCTCGGTACCCACACCCACCCCGCCGCATTCGTCGCCGGCGCGCGACACGTTCCCGTCGGCTGGACTGCCCTCGTCGAGTGCGTGTCGCCAACCAAGGCGGGTCGCACTCAAGGACAGTGCCGGCGGGACGCGGCTCGAGAGGCGGCTCCCGCGGAGGCACGGCTGGCACCTGTGGCGCGGGGCTCGTCTTCGGAAAGACCAGGATCGCTCTACTGGCAAAGTTCTGGCTGACACGCGCGCCCGGTCGAGCCTTCGGCGGGCGCGCTGCGGTCGCACGCCTACCCAAGTCATATGCCACGGCGTGCGATCTAGATTCAGCACACGCGCCTCTGCTTGCAACCACTCATCCAATGAACTGTCGTCACCCATGAGTGCGAGTTAGGGCTAGCGGCTGGCCAATAGCCTGTGAGGAGGGCGTCCATAGACACCTCACAAGACCCCACACACGGTCTCGTCCGTGCCTTGCGGCCGGCGACGAGATTGCTAGAGGCGGAGCAAGCCTGCTCTAGTCTCACACGTTCGCCCCTGTCGCCTGTCTGTGTTGTTGTGCTGTTGTTTGTCTCTTGGCACCTTGGAGTGCTGGGGGGGGCGACAGGGGGGACGTGGCCTGAGTGATGTGTACGCCCACTCAGGATGTGTGGCAGCCCGCTGGCTGTGTGTCTTGTGAGCTTGTTTGTGTCTGTGTGTCGCTCGTGCGTGTCGTCATCATCTGTCTTGCGTCCACCCATACCGCGTTGGTGTCCAGTCCGAGCCTGACTGTTCTTCACCTTACTACATACATACATACAGAGAGGCGTTATATCTCAGTAACCCCGCTCGCAGGTACTAGAGCAGCATTCGTCAAGCTCAAACCCCACTCTGCACAACACAGAGCAGCGTTTGCCTAACAAGACTCCGCTCTGCAATTTTCAGAGCGGACTCTTGCTCAGAAAAACACCGACCGAGCACGTTCGAGCGGAGTCAAGTCAGTGCAACACCGCTCAACATAGCGGGAGCGGTCAATTTCCGCGGAGAGGCTGCTTTCGCCTCCCTCAGTCGCGCTCTCCTCCGCCCCTCCTCTTCAGAGCGGGACTTTGCTGAGTGAACACCGCTCTAGATGGTCAGAGCAGCGATTGCTTTAAGCTGACACCGCTCTAAATGACGTGAGCGGCGTCGCCCTGAATAGACGCTGCTCTGGGACGCCGGGACGGCGATGCCACCTGACGCCGACGGCGGATCCACGATCGCTCGTGGCGCGCGGCGCGGCGTGGCGAGCCCCGCCCCTGGGGTTGAGCAGCGTGTGGGTGGGTCGTCACTGCTCCGAGTAGTCAGAGCGGCGTCGCGTTTAGTGATACGCCGCTCACGCCATTTAGAGCGGTGTCAGCTTAAAGCAATCGCTGCTCTTACTGAGTCAGGCGCGCCTCCCGCACTCAACACAGTAGCACGCTGTTTCTCAGGTCCGCCGTACCTAGGTAGCGCTCCGCGCCTGCGCCGGCGGCGGGCGGTGTAGAAGGCCGCTCGCGATGGCTCCGTCGTGTGCCTCGACCGTCCCACTCAAGTGGTGACTACGCTCGCTGTCGCGCGGCCGCTTGGCAGCGGCGCCGACGCTGCCGTTGAGTCTGTCCGTGGCCGCCGCGTCACTCGGCACGGAAGCCTCCTTGCCGGTGGACATGCCGGGGGGGCGTGAGGGCCTGGAGGGTGACACAGACGCACAGGGGAGCGCGCGCCGCCGAAGTGGTTTGGCGCACACCTCGACGAGGAGGGTGGCCACCCTTCAGTTCCCAGACTGAAGAAGTGGCCTCGCGCCGCTCGCCTGCTCGCCACCGCCGCCGCGCGTCCCCGCGCCGCCACGCTTCCCTGTGCACCTGACGGCGCTGCGCAGACGGCGCGCTCTGGCAGACAGAGCAGCGGCCGCCCAGGCGGTCGCTGCTCCGCCCCGTCCGAATCCGTCCGCCCGCGCGTGCCGCTGCTCCCGCCGCCGCCGCCGCCACCGCCGCCGCGTTTCCCCGCGCCGCCACGTGTCCCCGCACCTGACCGCGCTCGAGCTGCGCAGGCAGACGGCGCGCTCTGGCAGACAGAGCAGCGGCCGACTAGGTCCAGCCCTGGGTGGCGCAGGTTGTGACATTTGGCGATTCCGCGACTTACTGGGCCCCTGAGCCGCTACCCGTGTGCGATTTTTTGTGGCCCGGGCATGATACTGATAGTAAACGGGTCAGAACCGGCCAAACACAGGCTACAGCCCCACACACGCGCCCGCCATAGCTCCTGGAGAGCATGCGCGAGTGACGCGCTACAAGCCGCGAGAGTGGCATCAGAGGCAGGAACGACGTGCTCTTGCTGTGCACCTCGCAGCTGCACCGAGTGTGCTCGCAGTGTATGCCACGGCCACCGCCTGCGGCATTGCTCTCGTGCAGCTAGGCGACGCAGGTCCATCAGCAGGGCTCATCCAATGCGAGCGCACATTGTGCGTAGCCGCAGGCAGGTGGCAGTGCACGGCCGCACACCGGCTGTGGCGGCTCGTATGCCCCCGGCAGTGCTGCTAGTCATTAACTTGTGTATTAGGGCCGCAGCAGACTGCTGCTGTGGCAGCAGCAGCAGCAGCCTGCTGCCTGATTCAGTCAAGCCAGCGGCGCAGCGAGGCGTGCAGAATTTGCGTGGTTTTGTTCCTCTTGAGGCTGAGCGCATTCGAGCCCTTCGACCGGAGTTGGATGGTACCACGCGTCTCACTGAGACGCGGGGTACTGGCCATGGCCGGACTACGGAGCGTGAGGTGGCGAGCGGAGCGAGCGACAAAACAACGAGAAAAACACGGATCTGACGATTGTCACAGAACGTCAGATCTTGCGCCACCCAGGGCTGGACCCAGTCGGCCGCCCAGCCCCAGGCGGTCGCTGCTCCGCCCCGTCCGAATCCGTCCGCCCGCGCGTGCTGCTGCCACCGCCGCCGCCGCTCCACCCGGTGCCCCCTTGTGTGTCGTTAGAGTTGCTTTGTGTATGTGTATGTCGTATGTGTTGTGTGTCGGGACTTATGTCACACTTGAGCCTCTATCTATATGATAAGTAGACCGGTACTCGGGTTTGGATGGTAGCGGGGGGCCCCGCCGGAGGCTGGTGACTGATTTTTGGGGTATTTGAAAGGGACTTCTGCGCACGGATCTGAATATCTCGGTCGTTCAGCCGTTCAAAACCTCGAACAGTGAGAAGGTAAACTTCTCCACACACACGAGGTGGTGGGGCAAGGGGGGGCAACCCTCGCGTCTCCACGTCTAACGACAGGAGCCCCACGGCATTTAAAGTGCAAGGCCCGGTGCGCGTGGGTGAGCGGTGTGTGTGTGTGTGTGTGTGTGTGTGTGTGTGTGTGTGTGTGTGTGTGTGTGTGTGTGTGTGTGTGTGTGTGTGTGTGTGTGTGTGTGTGTGTGTGTGTGTGTGTGTGTGTGTGTGTGTGTGTGTGTGTGTGTGTGTGTGTGTGTGTGTGTGTATGTGTGTGTGTGTGTGTGTGTGTGTGTGTGTGTCACGTCACTGCATCCTCTGCCCCCTGATCGTTCTTCCAAAATCCTGCTCGTGCAGGTGGGGACCCTGTCCTCGTCTCCCATCCCTCGTTTGGCGTGTCTGTTTTCTTTCTTTCTTTCTTTTTACCCTGTCCTCCTCCCCCATCCCTCGTTTGGGTTGTCTAATAAATAAATAAAACGGGCAAACTCTGAGACGAGATGGGATTTAGGGACATGTGTCCCCGCCCTGCACGATCTTGGTGTGAGGGATCTTCAATCCGTGTCCCCTCGTTTGGGTTGTCTGTTTTCTTTCTTTCTTTCTTTTTTCCTCGGGCTGTTCCATCTCCTCGTCTCTTTCCAACCTAGACGGGGCGGTGGGGGGGGCGGGCGCGGGGTGCAGGGTGCGGTGCGGTGTGTATTGTGTGTGTGTGCTGTGTCCCGTCCCTTACGAAGGCAAGCTCAAAAGAAAAAAACGTCTTCACTTGCTTGCTCCGCTCGTACTAGGGGCCTCGCTGGAACAGATATTGAGCTCCTTCCCGTTTTGACAAATGTCCACATCATCATCGAGAAGACAGCCGCATGCACGACCGTGCTGGTCAAGCGATTCGTGCAGTGGACGTGCTGCCGGCCTTGCCGCCTTGGCAGCGCCAAGGACGTGTAGCGTCGGAAAGAACTCGTTCTGCAGTTGTTGTGCGTCGCTGCTGTCACTGGCTCTGAGTCTCGCACTTCTCGCTGGCGTGTCATTGCGGCGCGCGCCGCGCGGTAAGGTAGGTAAGGTAAGGTAAACTTCTCCACACACACGAGGTGGTGGGGCAAGGGGGGGCAACCCTCGCGTCTCCACGTCTGACGACAGGAGCCCCACGGCATTTAAAGTGCAAGGCCCAGTGCGCGTGGGTGAGCGGCGTGTGTGTGTGTGTGTGTGTGTGTGTGTGTGTGTGTGTGTGTGTGTGTGTGTGTGTGTGTGTGTGTGTGTGTGTGTGTGTGTGTGTGTGTGTGTGTGTGTGTGTGTGTGTGTGTGTGTGTGTGTGCGTGCGTGTGTGTGTGTGCGTGTGTGTGTGTGTGAGGGGGGGGGGAGGGGGTCACGTCACTGCATCCTCCGCCGGTTCCTCCCGTCGCCTCTTCTTTGTTCGAATGTTTTTCAATCCATCCTTCACGAAGCCCTCCCACGTAGCTAGCGTTCTTTGCGAATGTCTCGAGATGGCCAGCAGGCGCTGTCTGCTCGCGGTCTGTGCGGGCCGCTCGTCCTCCTCGCCCTTCTTTCGTCCTCCCGTCCCTCCCCTCCACCATGGCCTCCTCGGCACTTCTTTCTCCATCCGCCTCGCCCTGGGCCTTTTCGTATCGCGCCGTTCGCCCTATTCGGTGACCTCCATGGCTGTCCGCCTCCTTTTGGGTGGCGCTCTCGATACCGTTGCGTCAACCTCGACGTCGCTGTCGCCCTCCCCGTCCCCGACCCCACCGTCGCCCGTGCCTCGGTTCGCGTCATTGGTAGCGTTTCCGTTGCCCCCTCGTGCCCTGCCGTCGCCCTCTCTGCTCGGGCCGTTCGCGATTTCGCTCCTCCTGCGTGTCGCCCCTCCGTCTCCTCCCCTGCCTTCGTCGTCATCGTCGCTGTCGCGAAAGCCCTCCGGCCCCTCGATTCCCTCGCCTATCCCCTCCGCTGCGTCGTCCCAGTTTATATCCTCATCCTCTGCGCATGTCGCCGCTCCCTTTCCATCTCCATCGTTGTCGCCTCCGTCGACTGCGGCGCTGCCTCTGCCCTCGCCTCCGTCCTCCTCGTCTCGCCTGCCATCGTCCCGTGTCTCCTCGTCCTCGCCATCGTCTTGGCCGTTGTCTACCTGTTCATCGTGTCCCCTGCTGCTGGTGGCATCGCCGTTGGCTTCCTCTCTCCCCCTTTCCTCCCTGCCCCTCTCGCTGTCTGGTGTTAATGGACCCCCTTCCTCTCCCTCGCCACCGTCACCGTCACCATCCCCGTCGCTACCGCCCTCCATGCCCGCCGCCCTTGGTCTCACACTCGTCTCTGCCATGTCCGCCGTTGCCGCCGTCCTGTCTGCTGCGTTCTGTGCTCCGTGGTAAAGCCGTACAGTCGCTTATATTTTGTTGCTCAGGATTAGCTCACGCACCAGGGGACAGCCTCTCAAGCTCGTTATTTGGGCTTGCCGATATGCATCCAAAGTTCCAAGAATCCTCTAGCAATAGGAGAGCGGATTCTCTCCTTCCGCACAACAAAAGGTCTGTGAATATGGGTTTCAGTGGTACATGACCCACCACTCGCCACACCGTATCCCAAACGTCTGCACGGTGACGCGCGCCTCGCCCGCGGCCCACTCGCGGTACGGCCATGGGCGGATCGAGTGGGGGGTCCAGACCGCAAAGGCGTGCAGCGTCCCCACTGTGTACCGGTGCTCGTTCTCGGAGATCTGCCCGCGAGGCGCGTCATAGTAGAGCAGCCCGGCGCCTGACAAGGGAATGAGTGTGTTTGGGTGTGGGGGGGTGCGTGTGGGGGGGGTGCAGAGGGCGGGGCACGGGCAGGCAGCGCAAAACGAGTGGGGGAGTGGGCAGAGTGGGCAGAGGGGCATCTGGCCGACAGCGCGGGTACGGCATGTGGGAAGCGAGGTGTGGAGCCGGCACGAGAGACGTGGGCGCGGATGCGACGCGGTGTGCGGGAAGTGCCTCGGAGGTGTCTCGGAAACGTCTCGGGAGTGCCTCGGAGGTGTCTCGGAGGTGTCTTGGAGGTGTCTCGGGAGTTTCTCTCCGCACCGGCCGGGGCGACCAGCGGCAGCAGGAAGGAGGTGGCGGTGGCGGCAGAGCAGCGCAGCTCGTCGAAACGCTGGCCGCCGAGGTAGCGGCGCAAGTGGCGCACGTAGACTGCGTCGGTGTGCCTATTCACGCTTGCTCACAGCCTCACGCCGCCATGCCTGCTGTGTGTGGTGTACTGACTCAGACGGATCACGACTACGGGTCATCGATCTCCACGAACGGCGTCGGTGCGCCTGTTGTGCACCGTGTGCCAGAGCATGTTCGGCAAGTAGACCTGGACCGACGGCGCGCCGAGCCGCTCCCAGCCCTAGTGCATGAGTTGCGGGGAGGTGAAGGGGAGGGGGAGGGGGGGGAGACGGGGTCGTGTTGCGCACTCGGAGTGTGTTGCGTACTCGGAGTGTCTCTGATCTGCTCTGGCCTGCCACGGGTGTTCTAGCGGTGTTCTAGGTCTAGGAAAGGTCTAGGAAAGGTCTAGGAAAGGTCTGGGCAAGGTGGAGGAAAGGTCGAGGAAAGGTCCAGGAAAGCCCTCTTGGTGTCCCTCGTGGCCAGAGTGCGCACGCAAGTCCATGCAGCAGCTAGGCTCCCAGACCCCGTCGTCGCCCCCAAAGATGACGCGGTCGGCGGTGGTGTTGAAGTGGGCCTAAAGCAAGCCTCTCCGACCAGTCAAGAGACAATGCCGTGGGCGGCACCGCTGTCGCGTGCTGCAAAGTGCCGCGAGCGCGCGACGGAGCGGCGCAAAGAGCGGGAAGAGGCGCTTTGCTTCCCGCGCGACGGCTGCGCGCCTACGTAGTCGCCTCGAGCAGCGGTCTAGGAAGGGTCCAAGAACTGTCCAGGAAGGTTCCCGCAGCAGAGCTGCACGCCTGCAGGAAGGGTGCAGGGAAGGGTGCAGGGAAGGGTGCAGGGAAGGGTGCAGGGGAGGGGACGGTGCGGGAGAGCCATCGGCAAGGGT
>NW_005200746.1:134917-147083 GCF_000372725.1 Emiliania huxleyi CCMP1516 | reverse complement strand
TGGCTTCGCGGGGTCAGGGGGAGAAGACGGCGGAGAGAGGTGGCAGCGGGCTCGGAGGCGGCGGCGAGGGCGGGGGCGGCGAGGGCAGCGCGCCGCTCTGCGCCCTGCGGGTGCGTCGCGTGGTGCGACTCGTGCCTGCGAGCAGACGGTGCGAGCTGGGGGTGCGAGCAGACGGTGCGAGCTGGGGGTGCGAGCTGAGGGTGCGAGCAGAGGGTGCGAGCTGGGGGTGCGAGCTGAGGCTGGAGGGCCGTCTCTCTATTCCGCGAGACGGCGAGTGCACAGCGCAGACGCGGCGTCGAATACGGCGGGATGGCGTCGAATACGGCGGGATGGCGTCGAATACGGCGGAATGGCGTCGACTACGGCGGAATGGCGTCGAATACGGCGGAATGCGCGTCCCCTCGGGCGCTGCTTGGAGTGCGGCGGACGACTCTGCGCCAGGGGTGCATTCTCCACTGTGCATGCATGACTGGTGGTGTGGCCGTTGGGGTGGCGAAGCCCCCTGGCTGCGCCAGTCGCTGCGGGTAGCTGACTTGGCGACATGCGTCGGGTCTGCGGCCTTGAGCGGTGTCTGTGTCTGTGCAGCCTCTGGAGGCGCCGCACCCCATCAGGAAGCGCAGGCCGTACGAGAAGGACCACAGAGGCGCCTGGAGGCGGCGGCGGCGGCGGCGGGTGGGGATGCTGCGCGTCGGGCGGCGGCGGCGAGCGAGGTGGGGAGGCGGCAGCGGCGAGGGCGGTGGGAGGCGGCAGCGGTGGGGGCGGTGGGGCGGGAGGAGACGTGGCAGCGCGCCTCTGCGGGGTCGTCCCCTTTGTCAAAGTTCGCGCTCCACGGGAAGTGGAAGTACGCCAGCGCGCCTGCGAGAGGCCTCCAGGAAAGGTCTGGGACAAGTCTGCGCTCCGCGGGACGGGGAGGAGTACACGCACGCAGCGCGCCCGCGTGCGACGCATGCGTCCACGACGGCCGCACGTCCCACACGGCTCGGACCAGCGCCGCGCATTCCGCAGGGCTCAGGGCGCCAGCGACGGACACAAAGTACGCCGTCGACCCGTTGAGCACCTGGACGGGCTTGTCGCCTCCATGCCGAAAGCGCGGCGGGTCGAGACCCACGGCGAAGAGTGCCATCGGGCCGGCAAGACCGACGCACGTGGCTGGAAGCAGTCGCCGCCAAGGCAGCAGCGCGGCCGCGGTGCAGGCGAGCGCGACCAGAAGCAGGCCAGCGTCTGCGCGGAAGTAGCCGAGGAGCGGCACTGGGAGGAATAGCTGGCCCGCAGCAGTCGTGGCACGAGCGGCGACCCAAGAGAGGAGCGCGCCGATGAGCGCGCCGCGCAAGAGCATTCGGCTGGAAGTGGGATACCTAGGGCCCTTTGAGGGAATTCGGCGGCGACGGAAGCGGCCGGCTAGTGCTCATTCGAGCGTCAAAAAAAAAAAGTTTTCGGCGGCGACTGACTGCACTCCAAGTGCTCCAAGTATCGGCTTTTTGCCTATGCGCGCGCGACTTGCACTCTTTCGTGCCGCTCGCTCGCCGGTGCGCGGGGCATGGCCTCCCGCGCGGCTCGCGCTCACTCGGCCTGCCTCCGCCTCACGGCTGTTTGAGCACGCCATGGGTCCGCCTGGTGCGGCGCTGCTCGCTCGCTGCGCTGCACAAAGCTGCGAGAAGCAGGGTGGCCTCCTGAGCTTGAGCATTGCGCAGCGCGGCTGCTGGTGCTCGAGGGCGGCCGTGCGGTGGCGTGAGGGCCTGATTGGTGGTGACCTCCTGCTGCATCAGCGTGCGCAGCATGCTCCCTCACCCGGTGCTGAGACATGCTGGTGGGCGACTGGCGCCAGCTTCTCAGTGCTGTCCTTGGCGTTGTGCAGCATGTCGCAATACTCCTGTTGCGCTGACCGGCGCGCGGGGTGCGTCGTGCCGCGCGTGGAGCGAGAGGCTCGAGGCGCGCGGCTGTCGGTCAACCCCGCGACGCATGCGCGCCGCCAAGGCTGCTCGACAGGCGACTGGCATTGTGGCGACGCGGTCGCCGCTACTCCAACTTCGCTTTGCCCCCAATCGAATTCCGGTCGGTTATAACGGCGGAAGTTTGGTCGGGGGGTACGGCGTCTGTATTCTCGTATTATTTCAAACAAGGTATGGGGGGGGGGGACGTATTCCCGTTCACTAACTAGCTCCGAGTAGAGGGGGCGTCCTTGCAGTTAAGTAAGGGGAAACCTGGTACGCGGGTCCAACCCTCGGAGAGTATTCTTTAGCTCCGAGTAGAGGGGGCGTTCCGCAGCTAGGGGGACCCACAGCGCGAGGGGGGAAAATTCCGCCGCTGGCGGCTGGGGGAAACCCGGAGCGCAGAACTAACCCTCGGAGACCCGTGTTATGGCCCTGCGAACGCGCACCCCCTTAGGCTGAACAAGCTTTTCCTCTCGCACCCCGTCTGTTTTCCTTTCCTTTTTTCTCTACGACACCCTTTTTTCTTTTCTATTTTCCCGGGAAAACTCCGTGGAAATCGTCAAATTTTGGGCTCTGAGCCGAGTCTGAGGCTGGTTTGGGCCCCAAATCAGCCAAATTTTAGGCCAAATCGGCAAAAAGACAGGAATTTTGCGGAGAACCCGTGTAAACCTGGAAATTACCCTGCGACCGCCTAGGTATTTTGTCGATTTCCTCAATTTTGCCTCAGATTTTGCCCCAGTGCCCAGACCAGCTCTCAGACTCAGGGAAACTCGCGAGTTTCCAGAATGGAGCACCAAACACCCTCTGTTTTCCCTGGAAATTTCCGGAAACGCAAAGTGCTGGGGACCCTCTGTTTTCCTGTTTGCTTGCCGGAAAAGCTTGTTCAGGCCAAGCACCCCCCAGGGCTAGGGCTCTCTTGCCCTGGCGCAGAAGGTGGGCAAGCTGGTGCTCGTGATCACGCGCGAGCAGGAGCAGCAGGGGCTCATGTACGACGGCTCGGTTCCGTTCATGCTGAACGGGCGCAAGTTCCGCCCGCCGGTGCGCGGCGTGTGGTTCGCCGTGGCGAGCAAGGGGTACGCGGTCTTCGCGTGGGCGTCGGCCGCGGGCGTGACGCATCGCAAAGGGTTGAAAAAGAAATCTTCGTTAGACAAAAGGTGAGAAGCCGGGAAAGGCGCGAAATAATAAACATAAAGAAAGAAAGAAAACGGCGGAAAACCCAAAGGCACAAGGGAGGGAACGCTCACGGCACGCCGCCACCAACACAGGGATATCATATTTGTTCATAACATCGAAGGCTAAGCTCAAAAAAAGAAAAAGTGCGAAAAGCACTGCCGCCCAAAAGTCCGACGGACTGAGTACGATGAAGTTCGGCGCGAAGATCAAGTCGCGAGTGGCGGCGCTCGAGGCCTTCATCTCTAGAGACGCCTTCATCGACTACGACGGCCTCAAGCGGATCATTGACGACGGCATGAACGAGTCCAGCAAGCGCCTCACTTGGAGGCGCGAGTTTCATGAGCTCTATCTGGAGGAGATTCGTCGCGTCCGCTCCTTTCTCGAAGGCCAGGCGCAGGGCCACTTCATCGCCGACGTGTTTGGCTCGCATTCCAAGGCCCGCGTGCCTCTCAACGTGCTGCTCGACTTTGTCGAACTAAACAAGGCCGGGTTCGACAAGATCACCAAGAAGTTTGACAAGGTCCCGGGTCGGGGGGGCCTGGGACCCTCTCCGTGCCACAGCCCTGATCCGACAGCCTCCCTCGCAGATCGCGTGTTACCTCCACGTCCGCTGGAAGCTGCTCGGCGTAAGCATCGACACGAAGGACGAGCTGATCGATCACCTCCGGATGCGGAACGCCGTCATGCACCGAACCGTGCGACCCGCGTGGCCGACGAGGCCAGCTCTCTGCGGCACTTCTGCCTCCGTCGGCAACCTGTAGGTACGCGCGAGAGTTCGAGCCCTTGGCGCTGCGCGCGCTCACGCTCCGGGAGCGAGGCGCGGCGAGACACTTCCGAGACACTTCCGAGACACTTTCGAGACACTTCCGAGACACTTCCGAGACACCTCCGCGAAGCTCGTGCTTAGGCGCGCGCGCGCGCACGCACGCACGCACACACACACACCCACTCACTCACACCGCTCACCCACGCGCACCGGGCCTTGCACTGTTCATGCCGTGGGCTAGGCCGTGGGGCTCCTGTCTTCTATTGCAATAGACGTTGAGTCGCGAGGGTTGCCTAAACCTTGCCCCACCACCTTGTGTGTGCGCGCGCTCGCGCGCGCGCGCGCGTGTGTGTGTGTGTGGAGAAGCTTACCTCACTTCACCATAGGCGCGCGCGCGCGGCGGGCCTTCCTGGCGCTGCTCGCTCTGGCGAGCTCGGCGCTGTACGCGTCGGTGTCGCACTCGTCGCGGGTCGAGCTCGCGGAGCTGCCGGACATCGCGGTGGTCGCGATGCCATGGCACGCCTCCCTCATCCTCGGAGCCGGCTGGCCCTTCATCTTGCTTGCGTGGCTCTCTGGCCACACGGGAGTCGCGCCCGGCTCCGCGCTGCAGGCGATCGAGGGGCACTCTCTCGGGCCGCCTCGGGCCGACTCGGGCAATCTCGGGCGGCTTCGGGCGATCTAGGGCCACCTCGGGCAGTCTCGAGCCGCTTCGGACCATCTCGAGCCATCACGAGCACAGCACTCGAGAGCCTCGGCAACACTCGGCAACACTCGACCCCACTCGAGCCTCCTCCCGCGCCGCAGCTCGTCGTCGTCGTCTTGCTCTGCGCGGCGGCGGCCGCGGTGGTCACGTCCGCGCCGCCGCCGCCCGAGCCGGCGTCGGGCCTGTCTTGGGGGTGGTGGACCTTCCTCGCCATCTGCAGCTTCGCCAACGTGCGCATCCTCTCCGAGATCTGGCCGCGTGACCTGCAGAGGCGGGAGGCCGAGCTCACGGCCGCGCGGGCGGCGCTGCTCGAGCGCTCCTTCCCGGCCGACTTTGACCCGAGCGGCAGGCAAGCACGCACGCACGCACGCACGCACGCACACGCACGCACGCACGCACGCACGCACGCACGCACGCACACGCACGCACGCACGCACGCACGCACGCACGCACGCACGCACGCACGCACGCACGCACGCACGCATGCGGTCTCCACCGCCGCCGCCTCCCCCGCCGCCGTCTCCGCTGCCGCCTCTCCTTGGCTACTGCTTTCACCGCCGCCGTCGCCGCCACCACCCCCAGGCTGGCCGTGGTGAACACGCTGCCCTCGGCGCTCACCGCGCTGGGCGGGCCGGCGCGGATCGGCGCCCCGCCCGCCGCCTCGGAGGCGACCCGCCGCTACCAGGCCGAGCTGCGCTGGTGCGCCCTCCTCTACGTCGCCGGCTGCGGCATCCGCGCCGTGTGGCCGCGGATCGACGTCGAGCGCGTCTGCTTCTTCGACTCGCCGCTCAGCGTGACCCTCGTCGGCCGGTCCTCCCCGCCCTCGCCACCACTGCCCTCGCCGCCCCCCCACGCCGCCGCCACCATCACCGCCCCCCGCACCACTCCCGCCCTCAGCCCCGCCCTCGCCGCCTCCACCATGCTCCCCCACTCCCGCCCCTCCTCTCCCTCTCCCGCTCCCCCACTCTCGCCCCTCCTTCGCTCAGTGCCTGCCTCCCTGCTCTCGTCTCGCAGCCTCGCGCCCCGCACAGCCTCCCCTCGCCGCCCCGTCACCTCCCCCTCCCCCCTCCCGCAGCGCGGTCGCCACCGTCGCGGAGCTCTGCCTCGCACACCAGCTGGGCCTCGTGTTTGGCCGCCTCGGCGCAGACTTGGAGGCGGAGCATACCCGCCTCCCCCCCCCGCTGCTTGCCTCTCCTCTCCTCCCTGCCGCCTCTCTCCTCCCCGCCGCCTCTCCCCTCCCCTGCCGCCTCTGCCCCTCCGAGACGCATCCTGCGGCCGAGCCAAGCGCTCGTCGCTGCTCCGCGCGCATGCATGCAAAGCCTCCTCGCCGTGCTCCGGAGGCTGGCCAAACCCTCGTTTCAGCCGCCGCCGCCGCTGCTTGCCTGCTCGACACACCTCTCTCCTCACCATCCCTTCCCGGCTTTGACTGCCTGCCCGCCTGCTGCCCCCTCCCAGAGCCCCGCGCTCGTCGGCCTGCTCCACCTCACCGACACCGCGAGGTACAGTTCTCCCGCCATTACCACCAGCCCCCCCCCCCCCCACCCACCCACCCACCCATCCACCCACCAACCCACGCCCACACACAAGCGTGACGGCCCCATCACCAGCGACGCGCAGCTGCAGTGGGATGCGCGGGAAACGAGCGCACTCCGCGCCGAGCGCGCGGGGCTCTCTCTCCCTCACGCCCTCGCTCCTCACCCTCCGAGCCGCGGTGTCCCCAGGCGCGCGCACGTCCGCTGCTGCGAGGCCACGCGCGGGCTGGGCCGCGCGTGCTTCCCCCTCATCTTCGTGGCGCAGTGCTGCTGCTGGTGCGGCATCACGACCACCCGGCAGGTCTGGCACGGGCTCGAGGAAAGCATCTGGGCGGCGCTGGCGGCGGGCATGCTCCCGGCCCTCCTCTTCGTCGGCAGCTGCTGCGGCGCCCTGGCCGGCCGACCCGCGTCGGCGGAGCTTTGCTCGAGCAGAGGCGACAGCGGTGGGCCGCTGCTGGCGGCCCCCTTGCGGGTTGCGATCCCGGCGGGGCTCGGCGCGACGCAGCGGTTTGCGCGCGTCGGCAGCGTGTGCAGCGTCACCTTTGTCGCCTTCATGGTGTCGGTGGACATCCCGATGTACCTTGCCCGCTGGCGGGCGGACGAGGAGCGAGGGCACGCCTACCTTAGCGTCTGGGAGGGGCTGGTCGACTCGATGCGCTGCGACCGCATCTCGCGCGACTGGGCCGTGTGGCAGGAGGACGTGCCTTGGATGTCCGCCTACTTTACGGCTTGCGTCTGGGCGAGCTTATGGATCGCGTGGGCGGCTCCCACGCTCGAGCTGCCGTGCGACGACGACGACGACGAGGAGGAGGAGGAGGCGAGCTCTTCGAGCAAGGAGAAGCGCTCGTGAGAGCACGCACCCAACCGTCCACGCACACCAGAGTCTTCAAGTGTACTTCTTCCCCAGTGTACTCTCTCCACCACCGCAAGGTAGTTTTGTTTTCGTAAAGCCAACCGTTCAAAAACATGTTTCCGCGTGTCCCTCGCAAAAAGAAATATGGGCGTGACTCTTGCCCGCCGTTTTGGCTTTTGCGGGCCACGGGGCGCCCGCCATCCCCATCGTTGTCTCTAGATACTGACGTACAATGCGCGACGAGCGGCCACTGTTCATCGGCCTTGGCACCCGCGGCACGGTGCAGCAGCAGCTCTACCTAGCACAGGAAATGCAGCGGCGAGGGATCTCGCCACTCCTCGTTGCCATGCCTGTCCACGCGCGGCTGGCAGGACGCTCTGGCGTGCCCTTCACCCCCATCATGGAAGACCGAGTTGACCCTGCCAGTGGTGTGACCGCATCAGCAGCGGAGGCTACCCAGTACCTCGTTGGGCTATACGCGGCGCACGCGGAAACCTTCATGCAGCAGGTCTCCGCAGCAGCAACGGAGCACCGAGCCACATGCGTCATCATCTCTTCCAGCATGGTCTACTTCCTCGGCTGGCTGCGGCGGCAGCGCCTGCCGATTGTGCACGCGTGGTACCAGCCCATGAGGTGGAATGGCGGCCGCAACCTGGGCGTGAGCTACGATCAAGTCCATCCAGGCCTCGATGCCGACTTTGTTGCTGTCCGCACCGGGCCCCACGCGAGCGCAGATCTTCATTTGCTCGCCTTCCCGTCAGAGTGGTCGGCGACGCACCTGCCTGGCGTGGCCGGCACCGCGACGGGCTTCTGGCTGCCGCCCGCAGACGCTCAGCTCGAGCTGCCGGGCGAGGAGCTGCGCGCCTTCTTGGGCGCGGACGGCGCGCCTGTCGTGTGCCTCAACTTCGGCAGCATGCGCGCGTACGAGCAGCCTTGGGCGGCGGAGCTGCTCGCGGCACTGCGCGACCTGCTGTCTCGCGGCGAGATCCGGTTGCTCGCCATCGGCCGGCTCGTGCCGGAGGCCGTGCGCTCATGGCAGCACACGGCGTGGGTGGCGTCGGTCGCTCACGCGCATGTGTTCCCTCGGTGCGCTTGTGTCGTCCACCACTGCGCCTCCGGGACGGCTGCGGCGGTGCTCGCGGCGCGCGTGCCGTCGGTGGCGGTGCCGTACGCCCAGTGGCTCGACCAGCCGCACATCGCCAGCTGGCTCGAGCGCGAGGGCGCGGGCGTGCATGTGCGCGATGGCTCGCGCAGTGAGGCGGCGTTCGCCGCGGCGGTGCGGCGTGTGAGCACGGATGTGGCGTTGCGGCGCGGTGCGACGGCGCTGGGCGAGCGCTGTGCGCGGGGCGGCGGCACCGAGGCCGCAGTCAGAGCCATCACGGCGCACCTGGCCCGACTACCGCTGGCTCCCGCAGCGGCAGGCGAGCTGGTGCCATCGCCAGGCAGCGTGGACGGCGAGCTGACGCTGGAGGCGGTGCTCTCGCTGGCGCGCCGCGCATCTGCCGAGTGGGTGACGGCCGACACTGCGCTCAACGAGCTCGACTCGCTCGAGGCGCTCGAGCTGCACGCGCTGCTGGAGGCGGCGGCGGGGAGGCCGCTGCCGACGACGACGGTGCTCGACGACCAGACTGCGAGGAGGAGCTCGTCGCACGCGCGCCCGTGCACGCAATCGGTGGGATCTGCGACGGCGGGCTCATTGCTGCACTGGTCGCGGCCCGCCACCCGGAGTTGCGCGTGTATATCAACATCTGCGGCTCACCGTGGGAGTGGCTTCCGGCTGCTCTGCGAGAGGCGCC
Source organism: Emiliania huxleyi CCMP1516 (assembly GCF_000372725.1). Lineage (NCBI taxonomy): Eukaryota > Haptophyta > Isochrysidales > Noelaerhabdaceae > Emiliania > Emiliania huxleyi. The sequence goes on along the minus strand of NW_005200746.1, from coordinate 138,329 downwards.
AAGGATTCAGGTTCGCTCCCTCCACCTGCTTGGGCGCAACGATGTCGTGCTGACTACCCAGGAGCTGATGAGTCTGGCCGCAAGGTGCGAGCTCGCAAGGTGCGTGTGGCATCCTCAGGGGCATTCTGTTCCCCTTCTTGGGCCACGGCTGTTGGGTGAGCTGCGCGAGGTAGTTGGGGGTGGAGAGAGTGACTACCCACCGTCAAAGGAGATGATGGCGGCGGGACGCGACGACGAAACGCAGCCCGACGGCAAATTCGATTCGATGGCGATGCTAATCAGCTTGTCGGGTGAGCCGAGCCCGCAGATTGTCACAACGCTCCACATGTACGCCATCGCCTCAACCTTCGTGATGTTCCACCACGCCGGCCAAGCGCTGCTGAAAGACATCGTGCCCAGCAGCACGATCGGAATGGCCAATCAGATGTCTCCTTTCAACTCCTTTGCCCTCATGATGGGCGTATGGGACCGCGCACGAGGGGTGCCTTGGGCCCGCGTCAGGACCGAGTTGCGTATCTCAGGGATGCTCCTCTTGCTCACATACTACACGGCGTTCCCCGAGTGCATCGCCGCATTGTACGTGTCTTGCGGCTGGTCGCCAGCCCTCTTGGCGTCGGACCCCAGCGTTCGCGCCACAGCCTCGGACGGCTCAACGAACGGTCTCATCGGTCGCTTCACCGCCCCGTCTTGGTGGTTCCTGGCGGCGATTGTGTATCGATCACTGGCGTATTTGTCGGCTCGGTGTGGAGTTCGAGCGCAAACCCTCGGCGCAATCTCTGTCTTCGTGCACTTTGCCTCCGGCCCTCTCGGCTGGGCGCCATGGCCGATGCAGCGAGGCCCGCTCCATCGCCTCGACAGCGGAGGTTGGTGGACAATGGTCGCCCGAGCTCTTCCCCTAGCGCGGCCACCAGCTGATCTGTGTCACCTGTGGATGTTCTACGCCGCAGTGCCGCACCTTCTTCCGCGCGACTTTCCGGCCACGCCCCTGCCTCGGCACCTGCCACGTTTGGTCTTTGCTGTCGTGGCTGTTGTCGCTGGCATGGTGTACAGGCACACCAGCGCCTTCGGATCGCTGCCCTACGCGTGTGCCGCAGATGGCATCCACCGGCAGCCTGCGTGCGCGCGCCTTGCTGCACGGGGGTCGCTCTGGAGTGCGCACGCACTCTTTGCGGATGCACTCTCGATCTGCACGCAGCTTGTGATGCTCGTTTGCTTTGCAGGCTTGCTCCCGCGCCGTCGAGTGCCACTACTCACCAGCGCCGGCCAGGGGCCGCTGGCAGCCTTCTTCCTGCACATCTACCTCACGCCTTGGACGGACGTGCTCGGCCACCGTGTGCTGGGAGGGTTTGCAAAACTACTCGCGCCCATCCCGATCATGGGCCTTGCGAGCTGTCTGACGATCGTTGCCGCCCTCGGTCTATGCTTCTTGCTGGTTTGTGCCTTCGCTGCCATTGGCCGTGTGGTGCATCGCGTCCTGGACGCACACGCGGCGAAGATTCCTGCAGCAGTGTGTTTGCTACTGTTCGGAGTAGGACAGCGACGTGACGTGCTGGCGCCAACGTGCACTGGAGAGGCATGCGCCCACAACACGATGGTGTCGCCATCCATTTGCCCGGTATGCGTCGACGCGAGTGGCGTGCTAGACGTTCGTTGCTGCTCGGCCGGTCGCACCCGAGTGCTGTTCATTGGCAATTCACTCTTATCCCATTTGCCGGAGGCTTTCGAGCTTGTCGCAGCTAAGCTCCGCCTCCGCGTGGTCGTGTCCTCGGTCGCCTTGTACGGCTGCTGCCTCCGCCAAACGCTCTCTCAAAACCAGACAAGGCTTGCGCTCAGCGATTCGCAAGGTTGGGACTTTGTCGTTCTTCAAGAGTTCTCGGACCTACCCACCCTCCGCCACGCGCGTCAAACGTTCTGGCATCGGGCCCTGCGCGATGTGAGGGCAACCCTTAGGGCATCCTCTCACCGACGTGCCAAGTTGGTGCTCATGATGACGTGGGGGCGCGCCCGTGGATTTGAGCGGAGATGTCCAGCCCAGCCGAAGTGTGTGGCCAACCTGGGAGCACCGGCACCGGCACCAGCAGTGCTCGAGCTGCTCGACGACGAGAAGGCTCGAAGGTGTGCCCAGGCGGGGGACCTGCGGCCAAGGCTAGGATCGTTTGCGTGCATGACGTACTCTCTGAGCCGAGCCCACCTCGCCACGCTGCGAAGAGGCCTCGCCGATGCCGTCGCTCCGTGCGGGTTGGCGTGGTTGCGAGCGCGTCGCTCCGCTTGGTCGCTGTCAGACACACGCGCTTGTACCGGGATTATCGATCGCGAGTACTCCCGTCCATCTCCCATCAACCTCAGCGACTTCCCACAGACACCTGCAGTTGCCCCTCGGATTGGTCGGAAGGAGCTGTATGCACGTGGCGACGCGATTCACGCTTCTTCGACGGGGGTGCGTCTCAACACTGCCGTCATCATCCTGACTCTGTTTCCTGCTATCGCGCGAGATGATCTCACACAGGCGCTCACCCGCTTTCGAGTGCAAGGCCAGCTCATCGGGACCTCGCTGGCGAGATGGCTGACTCAGATTGCAAGTGACGCGCGCGAGAGCTGCGGCCACGCATGCAACGAGGCGCGCGCTTGAGATGGGTTAAGGGGCAATGAAGCTGTGCCCACCACCTGGTGACAAAATGCGTATTGGGTTGTGCTTGTGGCTTGTGCGTGCTGTGCGGCGCGGGCCCCGCGCGTCTCACGAGTCACGTCATAAGTCACGTCACACGGCGTGGAACCGTCAGGGGTTGCGCTTCGTTGCGCTTGCGGTGGAGACTGTGTGGCATCTGGCATTGTTGACTGAGCTGACGTGACGGTTTTAAAATCGTTAAATCACCGCCGCCCGTAAACCGCAATAAACAACGAGCGAGACGGTCCCGCGCTGTCCCCAGGGACTCCACTCTGCATGCAGCCACGGCGGCACGGGACAGCGGCCTAATTATACGCGCCGCCTTCTCTCTATATCTCGCGCGGCTGCTCTCTTCGCCACTCCGAGGGGCCATTCTATGCACCCGAACGACCCCCCAACCCTCAGCCCCGGCCCATACCGACGCGATGGCCCCGCGCCCACCCACAGACACAGCATGCGTACACACACACACACCTCGCCAGAGCGGGACGATCGCGCCTGATCGCGCCCCGACGCTCGCTACCGCGGCAAGCGCCGGCCCCGGCCCAGCGGCGACTGGCGGCGGCCGCGCTCACGCGGACTGCGCGTTGCGCCGCGAGGAGCGAGTCCGCTTCGAGATTGGCGTCGGCTCGGGGAGCTTGCTTCTGGCGCCGGCCGGCTCCGGCTCCGGCGCGGCCTCCGGCACGGCCTCTGGCTCGCGCGTCGACGCGCGGGGGGAGGGGGCGCGGAAGGAGGCGCGCGCCTGAG
>NW_005200746.1:132562-134687 GCF_000372725.1 Emiliania huxleyi CCMP1516 | reverse complement strand
CCCCCCCCCAAGAAAAAGAAGACGGCGGACCCAGCTAAAGGGGCGAGGAACCCCCCCCCAGGACCCCCCCCTAGTCCCCCCCAGAGTAAACCTCCAACCAGCCCAATCCTAGCCGCCCGTACTGAAGCCCGAAACGAGCAAGCTCGGCGGCCTGCTGCGCAACCTCGACGGGGAGGGCGAGGCAGCCGCTCACCGAGGTGGAGGCGCGCGAGGAGCGCCCGCCGAAGAAGTTTGAGAGCTGCTCCACGCTCGGCGAGCCGTCCGCCTTGCCCTTTCCGCCGAGGTTGCGCAGCAGGCCGCCGAGCTTGCTCGGCTTGGGCTTCAGTCCCGCCGCCTAGCCTCGGGCCGTCTCGGCTTTAACCTCGGCGCCGCCTCGGGGCCAGCCGCCGGCGCGAGCTCCGCGCGCCTCTCCGCCGCCCTCCTCCTCCTCCTCCTCGGACGCGCGGAAGGAACCGCGTGCCTTCTTGGCGGGCGACGCGCCCCCGCCGCCCGCCGCGGCCGCGGCCCGGTTGATCGAGGACTCGAGCCCCCTGCGGTAGCGGCAGACGGCGGGTGTGTCGGGCGCGGGAAGCGGGCGGAGGGGGAGCTGTCGGGGCGCTGGCAGCGGGCGGAGGGGCAAGTGTCGGGGCGCGGCGCTGGCGCGTGTGTGTGGAGAGGGGCGGGGGTGGTTGTGGTGGTGGTGGTTAGGTGGTCGGGAGAGCAGCGGGGGCAGCAGCTCACCGCTTAGGGGAGAGGACTCTGTCCGCCGCGGCGGCTGTGCCGGCGACCGCCTGCGCATCGGGCGGTCCGGACAGAGGTGAGCGGCCGGCGACGGGCCACCGAGAGGGGCGCAACAACGGCGCGGCACCATGTGTGTGCGTGCGGGGCGAAAGCCGCGCTATGTGGGTCCGGCCGTGCTTAAGAGAGGCGAGAGACGGGGAGGTCGTATCTCCCTGTATCTCGAGAGAAGGGGGGGGGCTCTCACCTCGGCCGGTCGCGGCTCCACCTGCGCACCTACCTCGCGCACGCACCAAGTCACATCCTCCCCACTTGCACTATTCTTAGGGAGTAACGGGGAGAGACTCCCGCCGCTAGGGCCCGAGATACGGGGAGATACGGGGAGATACATGGAGAGACTCCCGCCGCTAGGGCCCGAGATACGGGGAGATACGGGGAGATACGGGGAGATACGGGGAGAGACTCCCGCCGCTAGGGCCCGCGATACGGGGAGATACGGGGAGAGACTCCCGCCGCTAGGGCCCGCGCACCCGACTCGGAGGAGGAGGCGACGAGGAGCGGCGGCGGCATGACCGGAGGGAGGGTGGCGATCTGTGCACGCAGGCCAGCCGCCTCCGCCTCCGCCGCCTGCAGCTTCTTGCCCACCCTCTCCGCGTCGCCGGCGGCCGCGGCGCACCGCTCCTGCGGCGCGACCACACACCGGGACCGGGGGTGAGGGCAGGAGGAGCGCAGCCTCGCGCCGCGTGCTCGAGAGCCCCGCGTGAGGACAAGGGGGTACGACTGTGCTGGGACTGTGCTGGGACTGTGCTGGGACTGTGCTGGGACTGTGCTGGGACTGTGCTGGGTGGGGGCACGGCTCGGGAACGTGGTACGTCCCCACTCTAATGCGCCGCTCCTCGAGCTCCGCCGCGCGCCCCTCGGCGGCGGTGGCGCGCCCCTCGGCGGCGGTGGCGCGCCCCTCGGCGGCGGTGGCGCGAGCCTCGGCGGCGGTGGCGCGAGCCTCGGCGGCGGTGGCGCGAGCCTCGGCGGCGCCTGCACCTGCGGCCGCATCACCGCCTCGTACACCTCTGGCTGCGACGCGTCCGGGCCAAAGACGCCGTCAAAGGAGAAGGAGTGCTCCTCGATGGTGCCGTAGCCCTGCGCCGACGGCTTGTTGAGCGAGATGGTGCAGTCCGTCTCCGTCGTCGCGATCGTCGCGCGCGCCTCCTTCCCGCTCAGCGGCCGCAGCCGCACGAAGGCCTGCATCCGCTCGGGCGCAGCGCTCGTCGAGGTGCTTGAGCCGTCGCTGTCAGAGAAGCTGAGCTTCCTGCGCGGGCGGGGCGGGCGGAGCGGTCGGCCCCGGGCGGCGCCACGGGGTGAGGCGCCCAAGCCCGGCGCCTCCGCGGCATCTCGCTGTCCGGAGGCTGGA
>NW_005200746.1:129951-130585 GCF_000372725.1 Emiliania huxleyi CCMP1516 | reverse complement strand
TGGAGGTGGCGGCGGGGACGGCGGCGGCGGTGGTGGTGGTGGCGGCGGAGAGGCTCGGGAAGACGGCGGTGGAGAGGGTGGAGGCGGCGGCGGGAGGGCCTTGCTCGCACAGAACGACCTCGGCCACATCTCCCGCCACAATCCCGCGCCACATCTCGCGCCACATCTCGCGCCACAATCCCGCGCCACATCTCGGGCTCGGGCCACAATCCCGGGCCGCGTGTCGCGACGGCCTGCTCGTAGAGCACGTAGCTGTCCGGCGCGTCTCCGCCGCCGTCCGAGGTCCGCTCCGACGCAGACTGCGAGGCGGGCGGCCTCTTGGGCGCCTCCTTGGCGGGCGCCTCCTTGGCGGGCGCCGGCGCGGGCCTCGTCTGGCGAGAAAGGGGGGGGGGGGGGGGGTAAAGGGGCCAGGGCCAGGGGGATGGAGGAAGGCGGCGGGAAAGGGGCAGGTCAGGGTAGGACGGGGGACGGGGGACAACGGGGGGGCTGCTGGCTGCGGCTCGCCTTGATTTGCTGCGCCACCGAAGCGAAACGCAGCGTCTCGAGGGTCGACTGCGCGTCAATCGCGCGCGGGTTGAGCGCGGCGATAACAACGGTCTGCAAGGGGGCGAAAGGCCGGCATCGGGGCGGCGTG
>NW_005200746.1:116529-129276 GCF_000372725.1 Emiliania huxleyi CCMP1516 | reverse complement strand
TGGGGGGGGTTGAGAAGGGAGAGGACGGCGGGGGGTTGGAGGGAGAGGGCGGGAGCGGGGAAGAGCGAGAGAGAGCGGGCGCGGGCGCCACCTTGCCGCCCCCCTCCTTGATGCGGAGCGGCACAGGGCCGCGCCCGCGGATGCCCTGCCACCAGCTGCCCGCCTGGAGAGAGTGGCGAGGGCGAAGAGTTCAGCGGACGGGCGGTGAGCTCAGCCTCGTGTACCCCCCCACCCCTGTGTGCACACCCCTCCGTCTCATGGGTTCCACTCCCCCTGGCGTAGCCGCAGAGCTTCTTTAGCGGGAGTGTGGCGGGAGCGGGGGGGCTTGTTCTCCGCATCTACAGCTGCCAACCTTCTCTGCGGGTGCGAGGAGGTCGTGCGCCTGAGCACACCACGGGGGGGCGGGGGTGTCGGGGAGTGAGACACCTCCTGCCGTGCATACTCGGTGGAGACAAGGGCTAGCACGACAACGGAGCACAGCTGCAGCCCGTGAACCGTGAACCGATAGTGCGTATGAGCTCACTAACTCGAGCTCGCACTAGAGGCTGTCCTCGCATTCGCCTTCCTGGTACCCAGCGCTGACTTCTGACTGCCGTCGCTGTCTCTCTCCCTTCTCGACTGTCTGTGCTCGTGCGTCTTGGGTCCGGGGCTGTGTTTTTGTGTGGGCCGTGAACCGGAGAGACGCGGGTGGCGAACTCGGGAGAGAGAGGGACGGGTGTCGGCATCTGCAGCGGCACGCGCCTCGGCGCCGTAGATCTCGAGGAAGGAGGCCGCCACCTTGTACGAGCAGCTCGGGTCCAGCCTCGACCCCGCCGCCGCCTCTCCCCCCGCGCGCAGTGCGTCGAGGGCGCCTGCGGACACGACGCGGACACGTCGCGGAGACGTCGCGGCGCGGGCAAGCGGCGGGCAAGCGGCGGGCACGACGGCGGGCACGACGGCGGGCGTGCGGCGGCGCCGGCGCGCGTGCGCGCGACGAGGCGCGCGGTGGGGAGGCCGGACTGGAGGCGTCTCGGAGGTGTCTCGGAGGTGTCTCGGAGGTGTCTCGGAGCTGTCGCGCGCGCCAAAGATGGAGCAGAGCGCGCGCGGAAGCACGCCGCGCTGCTCGGGGGCGGCGCCGCCCTGCACGGTGTACGTCTTGCCCGCGTTGGTGATGCCGTACGCAAAGGTGAGCGTGTCGCGCCCCTCCAGCAGCGCCTGCACCTGCGGCCGCATCACCGCCTCGTACACCTCTGGCTGCGACGCGTCCGGGCCAAAGACGCCGTCAAAGGAGAAGGAGTGCTCCTCGATGGTGCCGTAGCCCTGCGCCGACGGCTTGTTGAGCGAGATGGTGCAGTCCGTCTCCGTCGTCGCGATCGTCGCGCGCGCCTCCTTCCCGCTCAGCGGCCGCAGCCGCACGAAGGCCTGCATCCGCTCGGGCGCAGCGCTCGTCGAGGTGCTGAGGCCGTCGCTGTCAGAGAAGCTGAGCTTCCTGCGCGGGCGGGGCGGGCGGAGCGGTCGGGCCCGGGCGGCGGCGACGGGGTGAGGCGGCCGAGGCGCGGCGCCTCCGCGGCATCTCGCTGTCCGGAGGCTGGAGCTCTGCCATCGTGGTTCGTCCGTCTCTCGATCGGGCTCGCCGCAAATCCTGCGGGGTGGAAGGAGAGGGCGAGTCGGCGGTGGAACGGCAGCAGGGGAGGCGCGGCGGCGGCGGCGGTGGTGTGTGGGCCCTGGGCAGCCAGTTGAACGAGCGCCAGGAAGAAAAGGACGTGGGCTGACTGGCAAGAGGGGTGTGTGTGTGTGTGAGTGTGTGTGTGTGTGTCAAGAATACTCACTCACACACACGCACGCGATTCCACAAGAAAGAGACAAACCACCGTGAGTGTTAGAGTTGTTTGGTATTGAACGAACGATCTTACCCCGCGCCTGTAACCTCTGTCTGTTTAAGGTATTGCTAAAAATCTCTCAAGAGACCAGGCGCGACTCAAGGCGCCGGGGCGGTTCGAAGGATTTAAAAGGTTGGCACAAGAAAAAGCACACGCCAAGCATGATGACCTCCGCCTTCTAGGTGACCCCCCTCTGTGCTCTGAGTGAGGACAGGAGAGAGAGAGCTTTTGTGGTGTTGGTGTACGCAATAACGGGACAGGGTAGTCGTTCTCTCTAGCTCCCCTTCGAGCTCTTAGCATGAGCTGCGCCCTGTGTCCGACCCCTTTTGTTTGCGCAGCAACACCTTAAACTTTCAGGCCCTCCAAATTCGGGTCGGAGCGTAGCGGAGTGGGCCCCGAGTTTGAAAAGGGCGACGGACGCTTGCGTCCTAGCCTCCAACAACGCCTCCCCGGCGCAGAGAGAGGGGCCCCCGCGTGGCCGCGTCGCCGGCTTCACCGACGAGACGAAGCTCGCGGACCAACGATGTACGAGGCGAGCCTGCTCGGTGCGCCCGCTCGGCCCGACACGAGCAAGTGGAAGCTGGCCGCCGCCTTTCGGCGCCGGCCTCACCGCCCTCCTCGGCCGCCTTGAAAGAACCTTATAGACGAGGCCCACTGCTCGACCGCTCCCGCCGGCACTTTTGCTGCCTGCGGCGTTGCTCGGGGCTACGGCCCGGGCTTTGGCGCGTGCGTCTCCAGCTTCGGCTTCCAGCTCATCGCTCTCATCCTGGGCGTCGTCTCGCTGGCCGTGGCGAAACCCGCGGCCTCGCCCGCGGCGGGAGCGCCCGAGATCGCGATCGCGTGAAGTAGCGGAATCGATCGGGAACGGGGCGCCACGCGCGCGCGCCGTCTTCCGCGCGCACGCGTCGCGACCCCCACGACCCGCTTTACGCGGCTTCGTGCACGAGCAACTTAGGCCGAACGAAGAGAAGCCAGAGGTTCCCTGCACGTCACCGCATGGTCGACCACGCCCCGCGGTTTTGCGTCCCTAGATGGAGCACGAGCCATGTCGCATGTGCATGATCGTGCATGTCCCATGTCGGGCGCAGCTGCAATGTGCAGCGCGTATTAGCCTTATTAAGGGGATTGTTGTAATCTGTACGTCTCTCTCAATCTGTATAGAGCCGTACTGTGTAATCTCAAACTTTCGGTACTAAGAGACTTGTTGCAAAAAGTCTGTGGTGCAAAACTCACCAAAAACCGCGCGAAAAATGCTGTCAAGGCCAGCTCGGCACTATCTACTCAAAAAAAGTGACGTAGAGCACCAAGGGCGCGGACTGGCGCAGACTAGCACACACACCGGCACACCATCATGTCCAGTCCCCTACCACGCCACCCCAGCCCTCTCCCTCACCTTTCAACCTACAGAGAGACTCGAGAGAGAATCGTCGGAGAGCAGGCGCATATGGAACAGAAACAGGTTGACCACGCCGAGGTGGAGCTCGATGGCGGCGACAACACAGTCGTCGTAGCCAAGCCGGTGGCAGATCATGGAGGTGTCGTAGACTACGTAGAGCGAGAAGAGGAGGGCACCGAGCAGGGAGAAGGCGGTGGAGGCAAAGGGGAGGCCGAGGGCGGCGTTGATCGTTGCCCACGCGAGGAGGAGGAGGAGCGATGAGAGCAAGAAGCCGCCAAGAAAGTTGAATCTTATGCGCGACTGCATCGTGAAGGCGGTGAGGCCGACGAAGAGGGCGGCGGTCAGCGTGAAGGTCTGGTTCACCACCTCGGGCCTCTCAATGCCGAGCGCAACGCAGACGAAACTGACGGTGAAGCCCTCGACGAGCGTAAAGCCGGCCAGCAAAAGGTAGTTGTGCGGGTATGTATTCTTGAAGCCGTCCAGGCAGCAGGTCAGCAAGAGCGACACGGCAAAAGCTGGCATCAACAACGGCACGAACGGTTCGATGGCAACACTCGTGCAGGTAAGATGTCCTGGCCACAAGATGTGTGGGCTGCAGGATCGGTCCTCCCATACGCCGGAAACTGCCGTGGCCGCCACGCGCGCCATACCATCCCTCATCATAGCGTGCATCACCGCTGTCGTGAATAGCACTTGTGCGCACACTATACCGTACACCTTGCGCAAGAAGCCGTTGCGCGTCGCCGCATCGTGTGGCCCGCTGTAGTACAGCTCTGGCGGCGTCCAGTGATGTGAGCTCTGCCGTCTGATCGTGTAAGAGCGGATGCGAGCCAGCTGTGGCTTGGCCGGAGCCTTGTCGTCAATGTTGATCGATGTGAGCATCTTGCTCCCCTCTGGGGTCGCTCGATGCACTTCTTTTTTCAGTGTATGTAGCTCTTACGTACATTCCCGTAGGAGACTCTGCTGACAGGGTTTGCGATGAGGAGCGACCCGAAGGGTTTCTCGGAGGTTAGTGCACCACTAACCGCCGAAGCGCAAGAACTCTACGACGGATCGGGCTCATACTAGCACCCCACCTCGCGAGCCGACGTTCTGGCTCAGCGAGGCTGCTGCGGAGCACTCGCGGACCGGTTCTTCTGGTCCAGCGAGGCCGCTGCGGGGCACCCGGCGGCTCGGGTCACTTCTCATCGCAAACTCGGTCGAGCAGGAGGTAAGGTGTGTGCGCGTTTTTCGGAAACGAGAATGTTTTACCCTTTTCGCTTTCTCTCACGGCGATCACCCGAGGGAGGGGTGTCCGTGCGCGTGCTTGTGCGTTTGCGTGCGTGCGTGCGTGCGTGGTGTGTGTGTGTGTGTGTGTGTGTGTGTGTGTGTGTGTGTGTGTGTGTGAGAGAGAGAGATTTTTAGCAATACCAAACAACTCTAACACTCACACGTAATTTGGGGCCTGGAGCCCTGTTCACGCGCGCGCGAGACGTGCAGACAGGGTTGCCAGGTGAGAGCGAATGGCGCGGTTCACGCCTCGCACAACAGAGAGAGAGATGCGCTCTGCATGGTGGGACATAAAAGAGAGCGAGTACTTGGGCGAGTAGGCCGTGCGGTCAACGCTGCCGCGCGCGACTTTGCGCGCGAGGCGGCGCACGTTGAGGTGATCCGCTTCGACGTCCTCGTTCCGGGTGAGAATGGGTAGCGCGAATCCGCCAGGATTCTCGCCAGCTCTGCTGAGGGGTGGTGCTGGGCTTCGTGCGGCGCTCGCCCTCATCCCGTGAGCAGCCGTGGGCGGATCGAGCGCCATGGGGCCTACTGTTCACGCCCTCACACAGGCCAAAGTTGGACCCGCGCGAGATCGCCCCCTCGCGCCGTCTGTCGGGCCCGAGCTGTATGTCTGTGCCAGAGGCCTCTCCCGCCCATCGATCGCCTCTGGGCTGACTCGTGCGAGCGGTTCTCCGTGTATCGATGGTGGCCAGTAGCCGGCACTGGTTTGCCGGATGCTGCAGCACACGATAGCTGTGACGCGACAGATACCCCTCGGTGCTGCTGAGCGGGTCCCCGACGCGTGCGCGTGGACGGAATTCGACCCGCGAGGAACCTCTCGAGCCGTTGGTAGCGCTCCACCTCCGACCGGACACGTCATCTGGCCCTGCGCTGAGGCTGCTGCGCACGCATACCGCCAGGGTGCTCACCACGCAGATGCCAGAGATGCGCCGATTGCGGCTGCCTCGCTTGCACACGTGTCCACAGACCTCTCCGGTTGACCACTCGGAGATCGGCAAGGCGCGAATTCGCATTTCGGTTCTTCCTCAGAGACAGAAGGCCCACTCGGCATGCTGCGAGGCAACGCCATCATGTGGCATAAAAGTGCATTCCCTGCCACAGAGAGCCACTCGGTGCAGCCGCGCAGCGGGCTCGTGGCATCACCCGATCCATGTAGAGTGCACGAGGTGCTCGGCGACGGGTGCAGCCCTGATGCGAGTCGTGCTGGCATGCTTACGCTGTGCGCCAAAGGCTCGCCACCGCCAGGGTCACAAACCTGATCCGCAACGCGATTGTGGCCCTGGTAGGGTGGCTTCCTCGATGGCTTGTGACCACGGCGAGCGAACATGTAGCCAGCCCGACGCTGACTTGGCTCACGGGACCGACAAAGCAGCTATCGCGCAGCCGCCCGTCGCTGCACGTACGTAGACACTAAACACTGGATACGTCCAACGGCGTCCAACTTGGTAAAATTCGGTCCAGCTGATTAACCCTGGTAGGTGGACAAAAGTATGCGTTTTTCGGCCTAACAGCATATTTTCAAGTTTAAGAAATATTCAGGTGTTTTAGAAGAACGTGGGCCGGCACCCAAAGGTGCCAAACTGTACACAAACCCGGCAGACGGTGCGTCGGGTGGGGCTTCAACGGTCTCGGCGGGGCATCATTTCCATGGCCAGCGAGGCCAAGAAGGCTGCCTGGCGCAGGTACGAGCAGAAGAAGCGTCTGCCGCGCAAAGACGATCGCGAGCGCGGCAAACGCGACCGCACTCGCGATCAGCAGGCCCGGCGCGCGCGCAAAAAGGCGGCCGCCATCGCCGAGCGGGCACAAGAGGCAGCGGCTGCTGCTGCAACGACGCCGGCCTCTGACTCGGCGGCCACCGCGCTCGACGTCCCGGACGCAGCGCTCGAGATGGGCGTCGAGCAGCACAAGCAGCGTGGCATTGCAGGCGCTGCGGCGCACGAGGAGCCCCTCTCGGCCGGCAAGGAGGCTGCGCTGCTCGAGGAGATCCGGCAGCTCCGAGCGCAGCTCGCGGCGGCGGCGCCCGCGAAAGGGCTGCCTCGGCCGGCGCCTTCGCGCGGCGCGATGGCTGCCGCCGCTGCAGGCGCCGGCCCCGCCGTAGCCGCCCGAGCACGCGGTGCCGCACCTCTCGGCCCGCCACCCTCCCGTGCGCCGCGCCTTGCGGGTGCCGCCTGCGCGAGCCGCCCGCGCGCCGCCTGCGCGCTTGTCTTGCCGTTGTGTGAGATTCGCGACGGCCGCCGGCCGAGCGAAGTGTTTGGCGAGGACGCCACGGTCACGGTGCTCGCCGCGCGCGCCGCAGCCGCGTAGGCACGTAATGTTTATTTTGATACGCGATACACACCACCGCCACGCGATCTCGCTCCGCCCCGGAGTCGTGGTTTATGTGCGAGTCGTGGTGGTGTGCGAGGGTTATCCGTACTCTGATCAACACCCAGCGCGGCGGCGTCTCTCTCTCCTCCTCTCTCGCTCGCGGCAACAAGAGTCGCCATCTCTTTTGCGTCCCGCTCAAAGATCCCGGCACTATACACCATCTCGTCCATCGGAGACCATGCAGCGCTCCTTTGAGTTCTGTTCACAGGCGCGCTCTGATCGTCGTCGACCCGTCGTGCGCCCGCCAATGTGCGTACTCGCGCAAGCACAAGTTATAGCAATACCCTACGACCCACAACGGGAGGGTCGTGGAGCGGGTGACCCAGCCTCTGGTGCGTAGAGTGTTGAGCGACATCTTGTAGTGCGTCTTCGACTACTTCGACTTGCGGTAGAGGCACTCGATGTACCACCGGCCCGTGGTGTTGTTCTTCCTCACCGTCGGCGTGCAGCCGACGGTGGTCCACGCGCCAGAGGCAGAAGAGGGCGGGTTGGTCATTGTCGCCGTCTGTCCCGCGCGGAAGGGGTTGAATTCAATTGGGATTTGCACGAGTCGACGCGGCGTCGCGACGTGAAGAAGTGCGTGGCATGTGCGTGTACGAGACGGTAGGGCTGAATGGCTCGGCTCGCGTCGCTCTTCCAGCCGCAGCCCTGGATTCTGGCCGGACGCCGAAGCGGCGCGCGCAACGGCCGGCGCGGCTTGGGAAGGAGGGAGCGCGCCGACCTATTCAGCCCCTCTAGGGGACTGAGGCCACCACTAGCCTCCTCGCCAACCGACGCTCCGCTAGCGTGTCGAGCGAACCTCAAGCGACTTCGGATGGCTAAGTGGGGCTGGGCGCCAACCTGTGTGCTCGCTATTCATCCGTGGATCTGGCCCAGCGCCGACGAGTAAGACTCAGCCCCGCACGCACCCCTCACCAAATGCCGCCTCAGAGCGCCAGCCACCTCTTACGCGCGGCCCGCCGGCGCCCTCTCGCGGCAAAAGGGTCGAGCGAGCGGGCAGTCGCGATGTCTGCGCACCCGCGTGCCGATGGGCGGCACACGCAGCCGAGAGAGGCCCTTTCACGCCGCCAGTAGCGGTCCTCGCTCCTCACCCCACCAAATGCCGCCTCCAGAGCGCCAGCCGCCTCTTATGACAGTACACACGGCCGGCGCCCTCTCGCAGCAAAAGGGTCGAGCGAGCGGGCAGAGCGGTGTCTGCGCACCCGCGTGCCGATGGGCGGCGCACGCAGCCGAGAGAGGCCCTTTCACGCCGCCAGTAGCGGTCCTCGCTCCTCACCCCACCAAATGCCGCCTCCAGAGCGCCAGCCGCCTCTTACGACTGTACACACGGCCGGCGCCCTCTCGCGGCAAAAGGGTCGAGCGAGCGGGGCAGAGTCGCGGTGTCTGCGCACCCGCGTGCCGATGGGCGGCGCACGCAGCCGAGAGAGGCCCTTTCACGCCGCCAGTAGCGGTCCTAGCTCCTCACCCCACCAAATGTCGCCTCCAGAGCGCCAGCCGCCTCTTACGACTGTACACACGGCCGGCGCCCTCTCGCGGCAAAAGGGTCGAGCGAGCGGGGCACAAGGGCCCGTTTTGCAGGACCTGAGTCGCGCGAGGGTTGCCCGCCCCCTTGCCCCACCATCTTGTGTGTGTGGAGAAGCTTACCTTGCCTTTCATGCGTATATGCAACATTTGCCTCCGCACCCTGAGCTCTCTACATGAACGCGAACTGCCCAAATGAGCGCTCCTGCCCATCGCGTCGGGGTACGTAGGGCGAAGCCACAGTTTCCGGCACAGCGTCCGGCGTTATCCACCTACGACACCCGAGACTGGTCAGTGGTGCAATGAGAGCGTGACAGGAGGCACAGCAGGCGCAGCACCTGCGACAGATGCTCTGCAACATCCGGCAGCGAGGGGAAGCTGCCGCGAGGGCTGGTGGGGCCCCACCCCGCCACGAACCACTGCGGGGCGAAGC
Organism: Emiliania huxleyi CCMP1516; assembly: GCF_000372725.1. NCBI lineage: Eukaryota > Haptophyta > Isochrysidales > Noelaerhabdaceae > Emiliania > Emiliania huxleyi. The sequence continues at coordinate 120,428 of NW_005200746.1, read as the reverse complement.
GCACACTGCCGGCGGCCACGGTGTCCCGCGTCGTCGTTGAGATTGAGCGCCATCGCGAGAGGCACCACTCGGGCATCTGCTTGTAGATCAGTTCTTTGATTTTGGGCGGCAGCGCGACGAACTCCGAGTGCGACCGCACAGACAGCTGCGCCATTTCTCCGCCGGAAGCCTGCATTGTGGCGTCGGGCTCGCCGGAGCGCGGCCTGCGGACACGTGGCACGACAAACGCAGATACCGACAGCAAAGCGAGCCAGCCCGTACTGGTCGGGGCCCATGGCAGTTGACTCTCAGCCCGAAAGCGCCAAACTCGGGTGTACAAGTTTGCAGGGCGGACACTCGTACTCGTAGCTCGCGGTTTTAGACAGAATATTTCTTAAACTTGAAAATATGCTGTTGCCTCCCCTCCCTAACATTAGCCGGCCAAAATGTGCTCCTACCGGCTACTATTAGGGAGGGGGGGGCGGTCGGGTGTCAGACCTAGCGCTAGGCGTGCGAGGCTGACGTATTTTGGACAATCCACCTACCAGGGTTAAACTGGAGGGCATTGGGCTCCGAGCGGGCACTCACTTCGAGGCTCGCACCTTTGAGGGTGCCCTTTCGGTCATCACGAACTCCAACGGCAGGAGGTACCCGTACATCTTTGTGGACGAGGCATTGCTCGAGGCGTCCCTCTTCTCTCGCTCGTGCTCGAGAGATCGGCATCTGAACCCGAAGAGTCGGTGTCCAGCAAGTGGATGTCGAGTCGTACGCGGTCCCGCGGTTTGGTCGCGGGTGATAGGATGCCCGCGACACCGCGGGCCTCCTTATCCGAGGCTGACATATTTGTAGAGCGTATTCAAAGTACGAAGGCACAATTATGTACCGGTGGGGAAGTGGCGCAATTATGCACCGAGTTGTGACACCACAACAAAGAGGTCGACTGTCTCGCAGCGCGTGCCGCCCAGCGAAAGCAGTCAGAGACTATGACGTGCCAAACTTGCACAGTTGGGGAGTTGTGACGTGCCACTGTTTGGGTGTGGGAATACAGGGATATGGGAATACGGTGGACTATTTATCACTCTGGGGTGGGGAGGGGAGAATACTAGGTGAAGCTTCTCGATACAGGTCAGGCTACTGGTCCTCGTGAGAGTCCTCGTGCCTCACCTCCTGCGACAAAAATTGACCATTCCCCCGGGGAGGGGGCGCGGCCCTGAGTAGTAGCTGGAGAATGTGGCACTGCGTAGTAGCTGTGGTTGATCTGGGAGCACCTCGCAGTCTCATGTCAGGCGACGTCGCTTGCTTGGCTGGGAGTCGCAGGGGCTGGAGGAGTCGAGACCGGACGGAGCGGCGAGCGGCGGAGCCGATGGCGAGGAGCTCGAGCGAGAACGGAGTGGAGCGGAGGCAGCGTCCGGCGCGGTGAGCGACGTTGCAGCGGCAGCGGAGATGGCCGCGATACCAGCCTCGGGTGGCGGGTCGCGTGAATCAGCAAGCTGGCAAGTAGACGGCGCGACGGACGGAGCGGCGAGCGGCGAAGCCGATGGCGAGGCGACGGACGGAGAGGCAAGCGACGGAGCGGATGGCGAGAGGAGTGACGCCGCGGGGTTGTCGCGGTCGCTGCTGCGGTGGACGATAGGCGAGGGAGGCCGGCTACTGCCACGCGACGACGGCGAGTAGGAAGGGCTCGACGGCGGCGAGTAGGCAGGGCTCCAGGTGGATACCGTGCCGCGAGGTTCAGGCTCAGGGCCCTGTTGCCATCCGCTCCGGTACTCGAAGACGGCGGTTCCACCCAAAGCGGAGTCCAGGAGGAGCCATGCCACAAAAGCGCTGTCGGCGAGAAACTCGCTGGCCGGAACCCAGTATGGCAGCGGGAACGGGAGGCGGAACCGAGGGGGGGCGAGGGCTGGGCTGCAACGTCATCTGAACTCGGGCGGAGCCCACCGTCGCGCGAGTAGGCTCGTCCGGCGAGATGTTCCTGAGCTCTGGCACCAAAGAGCAAAGGTGCTCGTACAGTTCCCCAGTGGTGGTGTAGAGCGCGCACAAATCGCACACGGACAGTGCTCACGAGGGCGATGCTCCCAAGTTTCGCTGCGGTTACAAGGACCGCCGAAGTTGCAAGTAAAAGGGGGACCGTGAGTTGAGGAAATCGAGGGACGCGACCCACCTCGCCACAGACGGTCCCGCGCCTCGCCGCTATGACGGCGGCACGGCCGCAGCTCGTGTGCGTGCCGCCGTCTTTGTCCGGAGTGAAAAGTCCAACGCACTCGTCGGTGCGGCGTTACGGTGGCGGCACAGTGTGAGACCATGGGTGTGAGGTAAAACCACGCTACCAGCGCTTGGTCACATCGGCCCCGAGGTCAGATCCTTCTACTCTGTTGATGACAAGACTTGTCTACTGGCTGGAGCCGAGCAGGATGATATAGCTCGCTCATGGTATCTCATTCTCGCGACAGCCTGCGTTTTCGACAAACACTGTACGCGCACGCCCACTCTCGTGGGGGCCGAGACAGAACCATGCAGCCGGTACGAAGGTCGTACAAAAAGTAGGGTGCACCGAGCCTCCCCGCGACCCGAGCCGGAGCCTCAAAAGACGTAGACGGCGCGGGGCTCGCGCCCCTCGCCGCCGCCCGTGAAGGCGCAGCCGTCCGCCGCCGCGGCGTCTTCGGACGCGTCCATCGCGTCTCCGACGCCGCCAAAGTACCGGTCGAGCAGCGCCTATGGGTTCGGTACCGTGGGGGTAGGGGATGGGTTAAAACACCCGCCAAAGTACCGGTCGAGCAGCGCCGCCGCGCGTCGACCCACCGCCGGGTTTGGGTGCTGCTGCAGCTCCTCGAGCTTCTCGACGCCAAACGCCTGCAGCGGAGCGGAGCACGGAGGAGCAGAGGTGAGCCGAGGTGGGCTTAGGTAAGCCGAGGTGAGCCGAGGTGAGCCGAGAGGAAACGAGGGGAGCCGAGAGGAGCCGAGAGGAGCCGAGAGGAGCCGAGAGGAGCCGAGAGGAGCCGAGAGGGGCCGAGAGGGGCCGAGCGGAGCCGAGAGCAGCCGAGAGGGGCCGAGAGCAGCCGAGAGGAGCCGAGAGCGGCCGAGAGGAGCCGAGAGCAGCCGAGAGCAGCCGAGAGGGGCCGAGAGGAGCCGAGAGGAGCCGAGAGGAGCCGAGAGGAGCCGAGAGGAGCCGAGAGGAGCCGAGAGGAGCCGAGAGGAGCCGAGAGGAGCCGAGAGGAGCCGAGAGGAGCCGAGAGGGGCCGAGAGGAGCCGAGCGGAGCCGAGCGGAGCCGAGAGGGGCCGACGAGCGCCTCGGCGAACGGGAGCGTGAACGGGTTGTTGCACACGCCGCCCCGCGAGCCCCGCGCGAGCTGCTCGCCGGCGGCCAGCACACCACCGCTCGCGTGGAGGGCAACGCGCAGCACGTCGGCGTCGTGCACGTCAAGCAGCGCCACCAGCGGCGCGACCGCGCCGTGCTCGTACACCAGCGACGCGGCCCACCCTGCCGTCGACGGGCGCGGGTCCGCCTGGAAGGCTTGCAGCACGTTGGCAACCACGCCGAGCGCCTGCCGCTTGACGCCGAACTCGTCGACGGTCAGCCGCTGCACCACCAGCGACACGAGCGGCGTGCCCATCAGCCACTCGATGCGAGACGGGGCGCCTAAGCTCTCGCGCAACCTCGCCGTCACCTGTGCGCGCCCTCTCGTGCATCTCAGCGCCTCCATGCGCCCCCCCACGGCGCGCCCGTCGCGAGCGAGGCGACGGCGCCGCACGCCTCCCCGCGCGTGGCCGCGTTCGGGCCCTCGAGCAGCGGAGGCAGCAGCCGCGCCAGACCGCTGTCGAGGACGGCGCGCACCGACTCGCACGAGCCGGACAGGAGCGCCGCGAGCGCGCGCAGCGCGAGCGCCTCCGCCTCCGCGCCTCCGTACTCGAGGCAGTGCGCG
>NW_005200746.1:114404-115397 GCF_000372725.1 Emiliania huxleyi CCMP1516 | reverse complement strand
GGGGAGGGGGGGGGGGGGGGTTCACCGTCGCCGCCATCGCAGCACGCGCCGCTCCCGGCGAGCAGCACCGCCGCCAACCTACCAATGCTCAGGTACGACCTCATCAGGTACGACCTGTACTCTACGACCTCATCGCACTCGACCTGCACCACTACGACTTCATCCTCTCTCGTAGCGACTCTCTTTGCGACTCTCGCCGCGACTCTCGGCGACTCTTTGCAACTCTCGCCGCACCTCGCCACGAGCGGCAAGGCGCCGCCTCCGAGGAGGGCATCGCGGTACTCCGAGCCCGCAGCAGCCAAGTTCGAGACGCACCAAAGCGCGTGCGACGCGCACCACCAGTGCTGCTGCTGGTGGTGGTGCTGCTGGTGGTGCTGGTGGTGCTGCTGCTGGTGCTGGTGCTGCTGGTGCTGGTGGTGCTGGTGCTGCATGCCGGCGCCGCCGCGGAGCAGCTCGAGGAGCCTCGGCAGCACGCCCGACTCGACGGCGGAACGGACCTGGGCGAGCCGAGGTGCAGCCGAGGTGCAGCCGAGGTGCAGCCGAGGTGCAGCCGAGGTGCGGCCGAGGTGCAGCCGAGGTGCGGTGGAGTGTGGCCGGCTGTGCGCCTGGCGGGGCGTGCCGGCGGTGACGCTGGCGAGGGCATGCGACGACTCGAGGTTGAGCTGAGGGAGGGAGGGGGGGGGGTGGGGGGGGGGGGAGCTGTGTGTGTGTGTGGGGGGGGGGGGGTTAAGCCACGGGAAAGGGGGGGGGGGGCTCCCTTGTGGTTTGTGGGTGGGGGGGGGGGTAAATGGGAAAAAGGGGGGAACAACAAAGGGGTTGGCCCCCCCCCCAAAAAAAAACCCCCCCTCCAAAAAAAAAAAGGAAAAAGGGTTTGGTGGGGGGTTGGAAACCCCGGGGGAAACCCCCCCCCCCCCGGGGGAAAAGGGCCCCCCCCGGGTTGAACTACGCAAAAGCAAGGGAGAAGAGCGGGCCCCGCCCCCCCCCAAAAATTTT
>NW_005200746.1:111683-114304 GCF_000372725.1 Emiliania huxleyi CCMP1516 | reverse complement strand
CAGAGAGAGAGAGAGAGAGAGAGAGAGAGAGAGAGAGAGAGAGAGAGAGAGAGAGAGAGAGAGATGGAGAGAGAGAGGGAAGCGGTTGGAGTAGCAGTGAGACGCGCCGAGCGTGAGAGCTGCACTCTGGAGGAGGAAGGGCGAGGAGCTCAACCAGCGCCGGGACCAGACCCGCCTGGATCACCGCGTCGATGGGCGCCTCCTCCGGCGCGGTGAGTAGCCGCCGCAGCCGCCGCACGCAACCGACGCACCTCTCGGTCGCCGCTACGCCGCCGCTGACGCGCTCCTCGTGCCGGCCGTGGCGCACGTAGTCGATGGTGCGGATCGCGCACTGCGCAACCTGCTCCGCCACCCCCATCTCGTCCCATCGTGGCGACGCCTCCTCGCCCTCCAAAGCGCGCGGGTCCTCGAGCAGCGAGGACGGCCCGCCGCTGCCACTGCGCCTCCGCCGCAGGTCGAGCTCGCGCTTCGACCGGCGCAGGAGGAGGCCCGCGTCCGCGCGCCGCGCGCGGCAGTTCTGGGCGTCGAGGCCGCCGAGGCTTCGTCGAGACGAGGTGGGTGGCATGCGAGGTGGTTTTATCGCGCCGCCGAAAAAAGAATTTAGAAAGAATTTAAACAAAAAAACAACTCTCTCTTACAGCAAAAAGAATTAAACCTGCGACTGCGGAGGGAGCATCCTGTGCTTCCTTTCGGAAGTGCGCACCTCCTGCAGCTGGTGGAAGGCCGTGCCGCCGCTCGCCTGCTCCGTGGACAGGGCGGGGAGGCGGCGCCGCAGCGCCGCAGCATCCGCTGCACGCCGGTGCAGCACTCTGCTGCCTGGTGGGCAGCATGCTGGTGCTGTGCGCGGTGTTTGCGAGGCGGCTTTGGCGCTGTACTGCCAGCCGAGGCGAGTGGCGCGAGGCACGCGCGGCGCCGCGCGTGGCCCGGATGGCACCAGAGAGCGCGGTCGATACTGCGACAGGGGACCGCTCGAAAGGGACCATTGGGCTTGTATTATTAACAACGAAGGCGCTCTCAAAAAAGAATTCCTCGCGCTGGGGGAGGGGGGGGGGTTGTGTGTTCACGCTCAACTGGACGGAACGAAGTCGGCGGGCAAAAGAATTCTAAACGTCGATCGCGAAGGGGTTGGAGTTGGGGAGAGATAAGCACAGCTCGAGGCGAAAATAAAATTAAAAAATGTATTCTCCCTCTCTCTCTCTCTCTCTCTCTCTCTCTCTCTCTCTCTCTCTCAACTCTCACACAACATCTTTTGGAGCACTTGGAGTGCAGTTGGCAGCCTCACATCCAGGGCCGGGGAGCTCAGAAGCGCACCCAGCGGGCCGGATGATCGGGATCGGGTTGCGGGCAAGAGAGCCCTTACTTACATCTTTCTCTCTCTCTCTTCTCTCTCTCTCTCTCTTCTCTCTCTCTCTCTCTCTCTCTCTCTAAATTTCTCTCTCAGACATGCAGAGCGCTAATTTTTGAATTTAACTCAGTCTGATTATTGAAAAAATAAAAAATAAAAAATAAAAAAATCAGCGGGACAGCGCCATCCTTCCACCCACCTTGCCCTTGCTGCGGGATCCTCTGCCCGCGTTCACCCACCTTGCTTGCTGCTGCGCCAGTTCTCAGCTGAGCATCCACTCTGCCACCCGTCTCAGCATGCTGCTCTGCTCCGCCTGCCCGACCGGCTGGACCAACGAGTGCGGCGCCTGCCTCGTCGAGGCGCCATCGTGTCCGTGGCTGATGTGGACCGTCGCCGCCTGCGGAGCCGACACGCCCTTCGGCGCCTACTGCCACTCCGCTGGCAACACCTCGGTATGCGGCACGCGGCACGACCTCGACAACTGTGGCCTGCTCGGGCACGACGACGTCTATTTGCGGCTCGAGTGCGAAGACGCGGGCAAAGCAGCTGTACCGGTGGAATTTGCAAGCGGCCTCAGTCTCGAGCGGGCCGTTGAGCCAGAGGCGGCGGAGCACCACTTCGAAGTGGACGCCCCCACCGTGTCCGAGCTCGAGGCCGCGGAGCTGGGAATTGTCGTTGGCATCCTCGCCGCTGTGGTTCTCCTCACGCTCTGCTTCTGCGTGATGTGCCTCTGCCGCGGCGGGGGCGGCCAGCGGCAGACCGATTTGCCGACGACGGCGAAGCTGCAGGCCGAGCCATCATACACGGCAAGCCGCGAGTTTCGAAAGGCGGAGGCGATGGCGCACGTGCAGCAGGCGAGAGTCCGAGCCCGCGAGGCCGCAGCTTGCGAGAGCGGCGACGGCCCCTCGTCGTCGGCGCCGCGGCCACGGGTGGTCTGCCTCGCGGCGCCAGCGGTGGACCCATGCACAGGCGCCGTCCTCAAGAGCTCCCTGGTCGGCCGCTTCGTCGACGTGACCTTGCGCTCGTCGGGCGGAAGCTCCGGAGAGGGTGCGGCCGGAGGGGCGGCGCCGCGCGACGAGAACCCCGTCGGTGCCGCGCGCGAGTGGCTCTCCGGCAAGATGATCAAGGCGCTCCGGCGAGACGCGGAGCACTTTGGCGGCGAGAGCTCGGCGGCGCTCGCGAGCGAGCGCGTCGCTCGGGCGCGCGATCAGGCCAGGCGCCGCCGGGCAGCCGAGGCGGCGGAGGCGGAGCTCGCGAAGCTCGGGCCGGACGGGGC
>NW_005200746.1:98753-110572 GCF_000372725.1 Emiliania huxleyi CCMP1516 | reverse complement strand
GCTGAAGGCGCAAGAAGACGCCAAAAAAGGGAGATGTAGGGTGGGTGTGCGGGTGAGGAGGGGGGGGGGGGGGATAAAGACTCTACACTTGGCGGAGATTCTGCGTTAGCGACAACCCGTCATCGGCGAGCGGGGCGGCGGACGGGGTGGGCGCGAGGTCGGGGCGGGGTTGCTCGGGTCAGGGTGGGTCGGGGACGGGGTGGGTGAGTGAGTGAGTATTCTTGTTACGAAACCACGACGACACACACCAGTCGACTCGCATCGGTTGCCTCCATGAACGGGGGAGCTATTCTCGCGTCCACACCACACCTGGGTCCAACGTGGACACGCCCATAGCTGGGGACACCACTAGGTCACGCATGGCATCAGAAGTTTTATCTCTGGGCCCCGAGAGGCACTCTAGCAGCGTCGTTACGCATGCGCCCTCCTCCTGCCTCACGTCTCGACAGAGCATAAGCCCTTGGCGTGTGACGAGACGAGTTCTTCGCCATCACGCCATCGCAGCGAGCAGCAAGCCACTCGCTGCAGCAGCCGAGCCTGTCGAGGACTGGGGCTCCACTCGAGGTCATGTTCATAGATTCCAAAGCATTGTGAATAGCAAAGGGGGGAAAAGGTACCCTCGACCCTCACGCCTGCAACCCTCGCGCGACAGCACACCACTGCTCCGCACGAGACACCGTTGCAGGACCAGCCGGAGGCATCGCCGCAGCACTGGCTGCGCCGCGGACCGGTCCCACACCCGTCGACGAAGCTCCCCCCGCGGAAGACCGCGCGTAGCGACGCCTTGTCGATCGAGATGAGCGCGCTCGAAGCTCGCCCACCTACTGCCCCTGAGAGTTGGTTACGAGTGGGATCAGCTCCCCTCCCACCGGGTGAAACCATCCATCAATCGGCCGACTCTGCCATCGCGGCTGCAGCTGTCAAGCTCTCCAGAAGATCAGTGCGGCCTTTTTTTAAGAGTATTCTCGCGTCCACACCACACCTCGTCCAACGTACACACACTACTGTGCGAGCCGCCCTGAACAACACAATGCGCGGCGTGTTTTTTTCTGCGATCTCAATCTCGTGCATCTGCCTTTCCGCCTACATCTGCTGCACGCCGCCATGCTCGCCCTCGCTCTTCTCGCGACGCCCTCAAACGCCGCCTCTCGCCCCCGTCCGCGGCGCGGGGGGGCACTCATCGACACGCGCAACCGCACCGACTTCCACATCAAGCTCCCGACCGACGCGCCGGCACCCGCCCTCGCGGCGTCTGCCTCGCGCAAGCCCAACAAGGCCGCGGAGCTCCTGCTCCACCAAGACGTCCTCGGGGGTGAGGGGGCGCTGTTAGGTGCCTGGCCGGTCGTCGCCACCTTCCATCCAACCTTCTCCTTCCCGTTCAACCTCTCCAAGTTCAGCGGCGCCGCCTCGCGCGCCGCCGCCCCGACCACCCTCAAGCCCATCGGCGCCGCGGCCGACGCCGAGCTCGCCTCCTTTGGCGAGACCACCGGCGCGGTCAAGAATGGCGACGTCTCGCACGCCGACTCCACCGCCAACTCCGTCGGTGTCACGTGCGGCGGCGGCGCCGCCCCTGTGTGGTGCGCGGAGCCGCTGCCGCTCACCGAGCTCTGCGTCTCTGAGGATCCGATCAAGGCCTCGGGCTCCACGAGCAACGAGACGGTCTGCACGACCGCCACGGCCCACTCCAAGGTCGAGATCGGGATCGGTAAGACCTACCCGACTACCTCCATGAAGCTCAACATCGGCGCCTACGCCGAGCTCGCCCCCTTATTTGACGAGACCTCCGGCGCGACGAAGATCGGCGACCCCTCACTCGAGGAGAGCTTCACGACCGCCACGGCCCTCTCAGAGGTCGATGTGGCCTCGCTGCTCTTTCTCCACCCTTGTGCGGCCGTGCTGGCGCTGCTCCTCGCGGCGTTCCTTGAGCTGCTGCTGCGTGGGCAGGTCAAGAAGAAGAGGGTGGAGCGCAGCAGCCACGCAGCGGTCTCCGTACCCTTGCTTTCCAGCACGCGTGCTCTCCGAGTTGGCATTGTGATCCTCTTTTTCCTCCAGGACGTAAGCGGCACCCCAGCGGCATCGCTCCAGCCCGTCAATGTCAGCAGCCCGTGCTCGCTCACCGACGGCGGCTCGTGCGCCGCGTCGCCAAACTACCCGAACAGCTACGGCATCAACGAGGAGTGCACCATCAGCGGCGTGCCGCCATACGAGCTGGAGACGGTCGCCTTTGATGTGGAGGGAGACTACTACTCTTACTACGACTACGACTACAATGGCGACCCCACGGACGATTGCCGCTACGACTATCTCACCGTCAACGGCACGAAGTACTGCGGCACCTCGGGGCCGAGTGGCGCGGTGGCGGAGGACGGCGTCATCGAGTGGCGATCGGATGGCTACGAAGTCAGGTCGGGCTGGAAGGCGCGCCCCTGGTCCCTCTCGCCTCCCCTTCCTTCTCCTCTCTGATGCCCTCCTCCCTCTGCCGTCAGATCTGCTGGGCGACCCGCCCGCCTTCACCGCCATCACCGCCATCACCGCCATCACCGCCTTCACCGCCTTCACCGCCCCCGCCGCCGCCGCTGCCACCGGTTTTCCCCGGCGGCTACTTCATCACCGGCCCGTGCTCGCTCACCGACGGCGGCTCGTGCGCCACGTCGCCAAACTACCCGAACAGCTACGGCATCAACGAGGAGTGCACCATCAGCGGCGTGCCGCCGGTTGGATTGGAGACGGTCGCCTTTGAGGTGGAGGGAGACCCTTGGCCCTACTACGACTACGACGGCAATGGCGATCCCACGGACGATTGCCGCTACGACTATCTCACCGTCAACGGCACGAAGTACTGCGGCACCTCGGGGCCCCCGAATGGCGCGGTGGCGGAGGACGGCGTCATCGAGTGGCGATCGGATGGCAGCGTAGTCGGGTCGGGCTGGAAGGCGCGCCCCTGGTCCCTCTCGCTCCCCTTCCGTCTCCTCTCTGATGCCCTCCTCCCTCTGCCGTCAGATCTGCTGGTCGACCCGGCCGCCTTCACCGCCATCAGCGCCGCCTCCACCGCCTTCACCGCCATCACCGCCATCACCGCCATCACCGCCCCCGCTGCCGCCGCTCTCCCCCGGCTTCGATGTCGCCGCGGCGAGCGAGGACCAGCTCCGCAACCTGATCGAGGACGCTATTGCTAACGTCTCAATCTACCTGCCGCCCGGTGCAGACTTCAAGCTGGACAGCCATATCAGCTGCGCCTCCACCATCAAAGTGACCGTCGCGAGCAGCGGCGAGGGCGCGACGCTCGACGGCCAGGGAGAGACCGGGCTCTTTAAATTGCGGGGCGGCTGCAGCCTCACCCTGCGGGGGCTGACCCTCGTCAACGGGAGGGCGTGGGGCGGCGGCGTTGTGTTCGCAAATGGCGCAGGCGACGTCGAGATCATCGATTCGACGATCACAAACTGCAGGACTGACGAGGTGCGCCGCGTAGAGCTAGCCGCCATGCAGCGCCACTAGGCAGCGGGATGAGAGATAGGAGGACCACCTCACCCCGCTCTCTCCTCGCAACCGCAGGCCGGCGGCGTCGTCTACGCGTTTGAGAACAGCGGTGCGGTCTCGATAATCGGCTCGACCGTGTCGGGCTGCTCTGCTGGCAATGTGCGCCGCGTAGAGTTAGCAGCCTCCCTGTAGCGCCGCACGGAAGCGGGGCGAGAGGTAGAGAGGGCCACGGCTGCCTCACCCGCCTCTCGCGACTCCCCTCACAGTACGGCGGAGCTACATTCACGTGGAACAGCGACCTCATCGTGACCGACTCCACCATCTCCGGCTGCAATGCCACGCGAGGCGGAGCAGTTTACGTGCGCTCGGGCTCAGCCAGCCTGGCCCGCTCAACCATCTCCAGCTGCATCGCCACAGAGTCTGGCGGCGGCCTCTACTCGGAGGGCGGGAGCACCTCCCTTAGCGACGGCACCCTCGGGTCGGGCTCCGCCGCCAGCCTGGCCCGCTCAACCATCTCCAGCTGCATCGCCACAAAGCATGGCGGCGGCCTCTACTCGGCGGGCGGGCGCACCACCCTGAGTGACGGCACTCTCATCAGCGGCTGCTTGGCCCAAGAGGGCCGCTCCGTCTTCCTTCTAGCTGGCGAGGTCTCCTACACCCTCCCCGCCCCAGCCGGCCGCTGGCTGCCGAACGCGCGCTGCGAGGTGTACCGGGGGGCATGCTCCTATCCGTACGAGCCGGCTAAGCAAACTGCCTGCCTCGAGCACCGCGACGATTGCGCGCTCACGGAGAGCAATGCGACCGAGCCTTCGCCGGACAAGAAGGAGGCGGCTTGCCGCAGGCACGACACGGACAAGGAGGAGGCTTGCCTCGAGCGCGTCGAAGACCCGTGGTACTGCCAGAACGCGACTTTCGTGCAGCCCTGCAACTGGGAGGACGACCCCTCCCTCCTCGGCGTGAACCTCTACCAGCTGCCGCTGCTGCCCATCGATGAGGACTTCCCCTTTGCCTGCGCCGCCGGACTCCTCGGCTCGGCCGACCCAAAGGAGCAGTCGAGCAGCAGCTGCGCCGGCCGCTGCCCCGCAGGCTCCCAATGCCCCACAGAGGCGACCTCTGAGGCGCTGCCCTGCGATGCTGGCCACGTCTGCCCGGAGGGGACGAGCGTGCCACTTCCCTGCCCTGCCGGGTCGTACTCGAACGCCACCGACCTCGCCGCCGCGGGCGAGTGCACCGACGCCTCGCCGGGCCACTTCGCCACCACCGGCTCCACCGAGCAGACGGCGTGCGCCAAGGGGTCGTACACGAACGAGACCAGGCAGGGCGAGTGCACGCCCTGCGCCGGCGGCACGTACCAGGACGCGGAGGCGCAGACGGCGTGCAAGCCGTGCGAGGCGGGCGGCTACTGCGCTGTTGGCGCGGCGGCGGCGCTGCCGTGCGAGGCTGGCAGCTACTCGCGCGCCACCAACCTCTCCGACGCGAGCGAGTGCACCGACGCCTCGCCGGGCCACTTCGCCACCACCGGCTCCACCGAGCAGACGGCGTGCGCCAAGGGGTCGTACACGAACGAGACCAGGCAGGGCGAGTGCACGCCCTGCGCCGGCGGCACGTACCAGGACGCGGAGGCGCAGACGGCGTGCAAGCCGTGCGAGGCGGGCGGCTACTGCGCTGTTGGCGCGGCGACGGCGCTGCCGTGCGAGGCTGGCAGCTACTCGCGCGCCACCAACCTCTCCGACGCGAGCGAGTGCACCGACGCCTCGCCGGGCCACTTCGCCACCACCGGCTCCACCGAGCAGACGGCGTGCGCCAAGGGGTCGTACACGAACGAGACCAGGCAGGGCGAGTGCACGCCCTGCGCCGGCGGCACGTACCAGGACGCGGAGGCGCAGACAGCGTGCAAGCCGTGCGAGGCGGGCGGCTACTGCGCTGTTGGCGCGGCGGCGGCGCTGCCGTGCGAGGCTGGCAGCTACTCGCGCGCCACCAACCTCTCCGACGCGAGCGAGTGCACCGACGCCTCGCCGGGCCACTTCGCCACGACCGGCTCGACGCAGCAGACGGCGTGCGCCAAGGGGTCGTACACGAACGAGACCAGGCAGGGCGAGTGCACGCCCTGTTCCGCCGGCACGTACCAGGACGCGGAGGCGCAGACGGCGTGCAAGCCGTGCGAGGCGGGCGGCTACTGCGCTGTTGGCGCGGCGGCGGCGCTGCCGTGCGAGGCTGGCAGCTACTCGCGCGCCACCAACCTCTCCGACGCGAGCGAGTGCACCGACGCCGCGCCAGGCTACTTCGCCACCACCGGCTCCATCGAGCAGACGTCGTGCGCTCCAGGCAGCATTTCCCCTTCGGCCAACATGCCTGCTTGCGAGCTCTGCCCTATCGGCCACTACGCAGCCTCCGGCACCGCTTGCGAGGAGTGCGAGGCGGGCACCTACGCGGCGAGCGAGGGCCTGTCGCAGTGTACCCCCTGCCCTTACCCTACCAGCTCCAAGAGCGGCGATGTCACCTGCTCCACCTGCAGGGAGGGCTTCTACCTGCAGGACGCGAGCGCCCTTCCGGATGACATCTTCCGCTTCCCGACCAAGCACTGCAAGTCCTGCCCGCTGAATGCCGACTGCGCGACCAATACCACTCTTGAGACCCTCGGCGTCCCGCGCAACCACTGGCGCGCCTCGCTCCTCACGACCGAGATTCACGACTGCGACGCCTCCGACCACTGCAGCGGCTCGGGCGGCGCGGCACAGACCTCCCGCCGCCTCGCGGCTTCTGGCGGCGCCGGCCCAGGCTGCGACCTCGGCCACACCGGCCCGCTCTGCGAGTGGTGCGTGAGCGACGAGCAGTACTTCAGCCGCGCGGAGCGAGGCTGCGTCGACTGCCCGACGGCGGGAAGGTTCGGCGTCCTTGCTGGAGTCGTCGTCGCTCTCGCAGTGACAGGGCTCTTCTTGTACCGCGCCCTCGCCCGCGCCGAGGCATGGGACCGCTTCAGAGCACGTCTTGATATCGTCGAGTCGCAGGTTGGCGGGACAGACCCTCCCCCCATCCACTGACCGGGCGCCTCTTGCCTCTCGTGTCGACACCACCCCACCTTACCTTAGGTTGGCTTCCAGCCCAAGTTCAAGATCGTGGTCAGCTTCTACCAGGTCGTTGCCACGCTCGGCCCCGTCTACGGCGTCCGCCTCCACGAGGACTTTACGCGCTGGACCGACTTCATCGACGCGATCAGCTTTGATCTGCTCGGCCTCACCTATCCGGACGCGTGCATCGGCTCGATGGCTGACCGGCTCCTGCTCGCCGGTCTGTGGCCGTTTGCAGCCATGTTGCTCGGAGGCGCCGCCATCGCCTGCTACGCACTCGCGGAGTGGCTTCTGTCTGGTCGCGCCGGCAGCCTCCGTCGCGACCTCGTCCGCTCTACGCTGCGTCGCCTCCTCTACTGGGCCATCCTCGTCGCCTACCTCGTGCTGCCCTCCGTCTCTCGCTCCATCTTCAAGGCGAAGCAGTGCGAGTCGTTTAACATCAACGTCTTCACCGGGGACACACGCAGCTATCTCGTAGCCGACCTCGACGTGCTCTGCAGCACCGACGAGCACCGCGGCCTCGACGCGTACTTTTGGGCATTCTTCGTCCTCTGGCCGGTGCTCGTCCCGCTAGCCTTCCTGGCGCTCCTGCTCTCGATCCGCTCCGAGGTGCGGGCGCAGCGAGTCAGGGCCACGGCCCGAGCCAGCCGCTTCCTCTGGCGCGACTACGACCCGCGCTTGCTCTTCTGGGAGGTCGTCGATATGGGCCGCAAGTTGTTCCTCGCCTCGCTGATGCTCTTCATCCAAACAGACGATGGATCGAGCAAGTTGCTCCGCCTCGTCATCGCCTCTGTCGTCTCGGCCCTCTACCTCGCCGTCCTCGCCCTCGCCCGACCCTTCAAGCGATCCGCCGACCTCTACCTCGCGTGCACCGCCAATCTGTTTCTCGCCTGTTCCTTCATCTCGGGCACCGTAATCCAGCTGTGCGAGAGTGATGAGGACCTGTGCAAGACCCTCGTCGGCTTTAAGAGCGAACGCGGTGCCAGTGAGTTTGTAATCGCGCTCACCGCCGCAATGCTGGCCGCGTCGCTGCTCGTCGTCCTCTTCAAGACAGTCAGCGCCGTCCGCATGCCTACCATCCGCCTCGCCTCCTCCGGCCGCCCCCCAGTCCTCGAGTTGTCCCCCGAGTGCCACTTCCACGGCTTCATCTCGCACTGCTGGGGGACCGGCCAGGACCAGACGCACACCGTCGTGCGGCGACTCCAGCTTCTTCTCCCCGGCGTCCGGATCTGGCTCGACGTCGACAACCTCGAGGACGTGGGCAAGCTGGAGGAGTCAGTGGCCGACGCGAATACCTTCCTCGTCTTCCTCAGCGCCGGCTACTTCAAGAGCTTCAACTGTCGCCGTGAGCTGTACGCGGCGCTCGGCAAAGACCGGCCCTTCATCCCCATCTTCGAGGCAGACGTGGCAAAGGGCGGCGCCTCGATCGAGGCGTTGAAGGCCGAGTGCCGCGAGAACTGCGTCGAGGTCGCCCCGCCCGCCTACCCTTCCTACCACGGGCCAGACGAGATGCTCGCGCGCGTGTTTGAGGAGGCGAAGCCGATCGTGTGGGTGCGGGTGAACATCTTTCAGCTCGTGTCGCTCAAGGCTGTCGCGCTGCGCATGCTGCTGCACTCTCCGTACTACGCGAGCCGCCCGGCCGAGCTCGCTGACGGAGTGCTGGTGCCCGGCGAGGCGGGCCCCGTTGCCTTTAGCGGCCCCGTCACTATCCTCGTGTGCCGCGGCAACGAGGATGCCTTTGGTATAGCAGAGGAGCTCAAGAATGCGGCGGTGGAGGGGCGCGGCTCTACCGCCAGCGCCGAGGCGGTCGAGATCCGCGATGCGGAGGAGGCGCTCGAGGGAGCCAACGCGGCCCCGTGCGAGGGCTTCCCCGTGTTCCTGCTCTACTTGAACGACAAGACCTTTCTTGACGCCGGCGGCGTTGTCGCGCGCCTCGTGCAAGCGGCGATGGATCGGCGCATCGCCATCACCATGGTCCACGAGCAGGAGCCAAGCTGCGGCGGCGTTCCTTTCGGTCGCTTCTTCCAGCAGACGCCGCAGGTGCTGCAGCGGCCGCCGTACAAGCTGTTCGACACGGTGGCGGTGGCGCTCTACCCGGCTCCGGAGCATCGTGAGATCAGCCTGCGCCTCATACTAAAAAGCATGGGGGCGGTGCCGTGCGACGCGGGGCCGCTCCGCCGGCGGTGGCAGCTCCTCCGCCGCCGCATCGCGGTGGCGCGCCTCGTGCGGCGGCGCCCCGCCGAGCCGCGCCAGCAGCCTGTAGTGCAGCCGTAGGTAGGACGTGTGGCGAGAGCCCGAGCGTGTGCGTGTTGAAATGGGTGCGGGGTGCGGGTGGACAGGTGGGCCGAACCGGATGGGTGTGTGAGTGTAAAGTCTGCAGACTCTAGGACTTACCTCTTAAGCTGAGGACTTGATGATATGGCTATGCCTATGGGCAGTACGGGGTGTGGACCGTGAGTTGCACAGGGGTTGTGCGCCGGGCCCTCCTGCTCGGCTCCAGCCAGTAGACAAGTCTTGTCATCAACAGAGTAGACGGATCTGGAGACCTCGACGTCGAGGGCTCCTACCAGGGCGCGACCGCCGCGAGCGAGTGCACCGACGCCTCGCCGGGCCACTTCGCCACCACGGGCTCGACGCAGCAGACGGCGTGCGCTCCAGGCAGCATCGCCCCCTCGGCCAACATGCCCGCTTGCGAGCTCTGCCCTATCGGCCACTACGCAGCCTCCGGCACCGCTTGCGAGGAGTGCGAGGCGGACACCTATACGCGGCGAGCGAGGGCCTCTCGCAGTGCACTCTCTCCCCCACCCCCTCAGCTCCAAGAGCGGCGACGTCACTTGCTCCATCTGCAAGGAGGACTTCTACTTGAAGGACGCGAGCGCCGATCCAGACGACGTCTTTGAGAACCCGACCGACCATTGCAAGTCGTGCCCGTTTCACGCCAACTGCGCGACCAATACCACTCTTGCGTCCCTCGGCGTGGATGCCGGCTACTGGCGCGCCTCCGCTGCCACCTCGGAGCTCCACCGCTGTGACTCACAGACGTGCTCTGATGGCTCCGGCCAGCCCTCCCGCCACCTCGCCGACGGAGACGGCGACCCGTACTGCGCCGCCGGCCACACCGGCCCGCTCTGCGAGGTCTGCGTCGCGGACTCGGACTACTTTAGCTCTGCCGAGGGTCGTTGCGTCGCCTGCCCCTCGACGGCTCGCTCCGCCGGCATCTTTGTCGGCTTTGTCATCGTCATCGCTGTGCTCGCCGCCGCCTATGCTGGGCTCCGTCGCCTCCCCTTCTCCCGCCGCCTCCGGAGGCGGGCCGCCCGCATCGAGTCCGCGGTCGGCCTGCAGCCCAAGTTCAAGGTCGTCGTCAGCTTCTACCAGGTGAGCAGCATCCTCGGCCTCGTCTACGGCGTCCGCCTCGACGAGCACTTTACGCGCTGGCTCGACGTGCTCAAGCTGTTCAGCCTGGACCTGTTTGGCGTCGCCAAGCATCCCCGGCAGCTGCATCGGAGCCATGAGCACGCGGCTGCTTGTCGCGGGCACCTGGCCGTACGCCGCTGTCGCCTTCGTGTCGCTCGCCATTGTGGTGGCGGCGGCGGTCCTCAACAACAAGCAGGCATTCGACCGCCAGCTGCTTGGCCGCCTCCTTTTCTGGGCGATCTTCGTCTTCTACCTCCATTTCTTTTTTAGTGCCAGTGCGCGCCAGTCCCGTGCCCAGAAAGAAAGAAAGAAAACAGACAACCCAAGGGAGGGATGGGAGAACGGCACGCCGCCACCACACAGGGATTTTAAGGAGAGGAGTGTGATGCGCTAGCCGTCGCCTACCCTAGGGAGTCTGCCTCTTCCTATCTCTCTTCGCAGTCTCTCTCCCGTGCCAAAGAAAGAAAGAAAGAAAACACACAACCCAAGGGAGGGATGGGAGAACGGCACGCCGCCACCACACAGGGATTTTAAGGAGAGGAGTGTGGTGCGCTAGCCGTCGCCCACCCTGGGGAGTCTGCCTCTTCGTATCTCTTTTCGCAGTCTCTCGCCGCTTCTCGCTGCCACCTTCATGCCACCTCGCGGCCGTCCCACTCTCGTCGGTCTCTCCCTTGTCACTTCCTCCTCTGTCGCGTCGTTCTCTTCTGCCATAATAAATAAATAAATACAACGTACACGCCAAACGAGGGGTGGGAGAAGGACAGGGTCCCCACCTGCACGAGCAGGATCTTGTAAGGACGATCAGGGACACAGGGGAACGGGAGCGGGGAGCGCATCGCGACACGGAGGGGGGCTGGGCAGGGTTCACCCTCACGACAGGGTCCCAGGGATTCCTCTCTCGTATAGGACAGGTTGCACCCGGCGGCACGGGGGCAAGCGCGGGCCTCCTACTGGTTGCGCTCTCCTAGTTCTCCTGCTCCTGACAAGGGACAGACAGCGACAGGCTCGCAGCACGGTGGACTCCCTATCCACTGGCGAGAAAAAAAGAAAGAAAACACACAACCCAAGGGAGGGATGGGAGAACGGCACGCCGCCACCACACAGGGATTTTAATCCACTGGCGAGTGTTGTGCGAGAAGCATGCAAAAATTCTTTTTTGGACATCAACGAGCTCAGTGCTCCGACGCGACGGAGCTGCTGCCATGCTCCGCTCGACGATGGGGCGGTCGACGCGGCTCGCCGCGCGAGCAAGCGCGCGGCCGCGACGCGGCCTCTCCACCCTCGCGGACGACGCTGACCCAGCCGCGTCGGGTCCGGCCCGCGGCACGTACGAGGCGGTGCTGCCGAATGCAGAGCACGGCCTTGATCGGCCAAACAAGTACTCGGCCGTGATCACGCAGCGACGGTCGCAGGGAGCGGGGCAGGCGCAGCTGTACGCCACCGACGTGGGCAAGGTGCCGGGCGGCATGAACAAGGTGCAGGTCGGCATCGCCTCGGTGTGGTACGAGGGCAACCCGTGCAACATGCACCTGCTCGACATCGCCGGCGCCGCCAAGGAGAGCTGCGAGGGGAGCGGGATGGTGGGCCTGCGCTTCAACTCGATCGGCGTCTCCGACGGCATCTCCAACGGCACCGACGGCATGGCATACTCCCTCCAGTCGCGAGACCTGATCGCAGACGGCATCGAGACGGTCCGCAGCTCCGCCAGCCGCCCTCTCAGCCTCTGCCTGCCTGCCGCCGCCGCCGCCGCCGCCGCCACCGCCGCCGCCGCCGCCGCCGCCGCCGCCGTCGCCCCCGCCGCCGCCGCCGCCAGCCGCCACCGCCGCCGCCGCCACCGCCGCCGCCACCAGCCGCCATCGC
>NW_005200746.1:90903-98653 GCF_000372725.1 Emiliania huxleyi CCMP1516 | reverse complement strand
CTCCGCCCCACACCGGCCGGGCGGCATGGACGGCAGCCCTCCGCCTCTGACCAGAGCCTGGCGCCGCGCCTCTGCAGGTGATGGGCGCGCAGTTCTACGACGCGAACCTCTCGATCCCTGGCTGCGACAAGAACATGCCCGGCTGCATCATGGCGATGGCGAGAGTCAACCGGCCCTCGGTGATGGTCTACGGAGGCACCATCCGCGCGGGCTGCCGGCCAGACAAGGACGAGAAGCTCGACATCATCTCGGCCTTCCAGGCGTGATTTGATGATCTCATGATCTAGTTATTCAATTATCTAATGATTCGCTCGACATCATCTCGGCCTTCCAGGCGTGATTATTAATTAATAAGTCATTAACAATAATGACATCATCTCGGCCTTCCAGGCGTGATTACTAATTAACAAGTCATTAACAATAATGACATCATCTCGGCCGTCCAGGCGTGATTATTAATTAACAAGTCATTAACAATAATGACATCATCTCGGCCTTCCAGGCGTGATTCTTAATTAACAAATAACAATAACGACATCAGCTCGGCCGTCCAGGCGTACGGCGAGTTTGTGACGGAGAAGATCGACGACGAAACTCGGCTCGGCGTCGTGCGGCACGCCTGCCCCACTGATGACTGGTGGCCAACTGTTGCGAGTGATGCATGAACAGGCTCGACGTCGTGCGGCACGCCTGCCCTGGCCCGGGCGCGTGCGGCGGGATGTACACGGCCAACACCATGGCGTCGGCGATCGAGACGCTGGGTGTGTCCCGACGCCGCGAGCCTCCCCTACCCGCCACGGTACCCGAACCCATCCCCTACCCCCCACGCTACCCGAACCCTAGGCATGTCTGTGCCGTACTCGTCCTCGATCCCTGCCTGGGAGCCGGCTGCCAACGGGGGGAAGGGCGGGCTGCACCCGGAGAAGGTGCGCGCGAGATGAGTCGAGATGAGTCGAGATCAGCCCAGATTGGCCCAGATTAGCCGAGATTGGCTGCACCCGGAGAAGGTGCGCGCGAGATGAGCCGAGATTGGCCGAGATGAGCCGAGATCGAGGTCATGGCTGCACCTCGAGAAGGGTGTGTGACAGAAGAGGTGACCCGAGATTACCCGAGATCACCCGAGGTGACCCGAGATCACCCGAGATTACCCTAGATCACCCGAGATCGCCCGAGGTGACCCGAGATCACCCGAGATGATCCGAGGGGACCCGAGGGGACCCGAGGGGGCCCGAGATCACCCGAGATCACCCGAGATCACCCTGCAGGTGTCCGAGGTGCGGAGGGCGGTGGAGGCGCTGCAGCACTGCATCGCCGTCGGCCTCAAGCCGCGCGATATCATGACGAAGCACGCCTTCGAGAACGCCGTCCGGCTGGTGATGGTGACGGGCGGGTCGACAAACGCGACATTCCACCCCATCGCGATGGCGCGCCGAAACCCATTCTTAATCAACGACGACTGGCTGTGGACCAGGCGACCATCCACCTCATCGCGATGGCGCGTGCTGCCGGCGTCGACCTCACGCTGCACGACTTCCGCCGGATCGCGGCGGAGACGCCCTTCTTGGCGAACCTCAAGCCGAGTGGCAAGTACGTGATGGAGGACTTGCACGCCGTCGGAGGCACGCCCGCCGTGCTAAAGTACATGCTGCAGGAGGGCTTGCCCTGCCTGATGAACAGTGAATCATTCATGCTTGAGAATGAGAGGGCCTGCCCTGCCTGATGAAGAGTCCATGATTCATGCTTGAGAATGAGAGGGCCTGCCCTGCCTGATTAACAGTCCATGATTCATGCTTGAGAATGAGAGGGCCTGCTGCCTGATGAACAGTCCATGGTTCATGCTTGAGGATGACTCGAGCACATCTCCTGCAGGAGGGCCTGCTGCACGGCGATTGCATGACTGTCACCGGCAAGACCATCGCCGAGAACATCGCCGACCTCCCTCCGCTGGCGGAGGGGCAGGACGTCATCTACCCCGTCTCGAAGCCTGTCAAGGCGACGGGGCACAGCGCAATCTCGGGCCATCTCGGGCCATCTCGGGTCAGCTCGGGTCAGCTCGGGCCATCTTGGGGCCATCTCGGGTGGTCTCGGGTGATCTCGGGTGATCTCGTCAAGGCGACGGGGCACATCGCCATTCTCGAGGGCAACCTGGCGCCCGAGGGCGCCGTGGGGAAGATCACGGGCAAGGAGGGGGTCCGGTTCAGCGGGCCGGCGCGCTGCTTCGACGCGGAGGAGGAGATGATGGCTGCGGTGGTGCAGGACCCGCAGGCGCTCAAGGGGGCGGTGATCGTGATCCGGTACGAGGGGCCAAAGGGCGGGCCGGGCATGAAGGAGATGCTCTCCCCGACCTCGCTCGTCATGGGCGCCGGCCTCGGGCACGACGGTACCCGGACCCACCCTCCCCCACCCCCACGGTACCCGAACCCACCCTCCCCCTACCCCCACGGTACCCGAACCCACCCTCCCCCACCCCCACGGTACCCGGACCCACCCTCCCCTACCCCACGGTACCCGGACCCACCCTCCCCCACCCCCACGGTACCCGAACCCACCCTCCCCTGCCCCCACGGTACCCGAACCCACCCTACCCTACCCCCACGGTACCCGAACCCACCCTCCCCTGCCCCAGTCGCACTCATCACCGACGGCCGCTTCTCGGGCGGCTCGCACGGCTTCTGCGTGGGGCACGTCGCGCCCGAGGCGCAGGTGGGGGGGCCGATCGCGCTGGTGAGGGACGGGGAGACGGTGGCCCCACCCGTTCACAGCCGGAGGTGTGAAGAGAGACGCTGTTCACAGGTGAGGGACGGGGACCTTGTCACCATCGACGCCGAGACGCTCGAGATCAAGGCGCGAGATGGCGAGAGATTGCGAGAGATGGCGAGAGATTGCGCGAGATGGCGAGAGCTTGCGAGAGATGGCGAGAGATTGCGCGAGATGGCGAGAGATTGCGAGAGATGGCGAGAGATTGCGAGAGATGGCGAGAGATTGCGAGAGATGGCGAGAGATTGCGCGAGATGGCGAGAGCTTGCGCGAGATGGCGAGAGATTGCGCGAGATGGCGAGAGATTGCGAGAGATTGCGAGAGATGGCGAGAGATGGCGAGAGATTGCGCGAGAAGCTTCGGCCGCACCTCGGCCGCACCTCGGCCGCACCTCGGCCGCACCTCGGCCGCACTTCGGCCGCACTTCGGCCATAGGTCGACCTCTCTGAGGCCGAGCTGGCGGCGCGGCGCGGCGCGTGGGAGGCGCCGCCGTACAAGTACACGCGAGGCACAATGTACCGCTACATCAAGACCGTCTCGTCGGCGCAGAAGGGGTGCGTCACCGACGAGTGACCGCGCGCGCGGCGCCGAGCCGTGCCCCACCCCCTCCTCCACCGCCGCCGGCCTCGAACACCCCACCTCTCGCTGTCTGGCCTTGGCCGCCCTCTGCGCTCTGCTCGCGCCGGCGGCTGATCTCGCTCGCGCTGCCGCTGTCGCCCCACTGCGGTGGGGTTGACTTGGTCCCGCTCTCTCGCGCTGCCGGCGGGCGGCGTCGTGCGCCGCGTGCGACGCGCAACAACCCCCCCCCCCCCCCTCCCCTCCTGTCGGGCAAGGAGGGGTTACAACTGTACGGCGTTCGCATGGACCAGGGATCGAGGTCGGTGTTCGGTCCTCGGAACTCTCTCTCGCACACAGCGCACACACCTGCCACATAGTACTCTATTGCAATATGTTATTCAGGATCTCGCTGCTGTGGCAGGCGGCTTGCAGCAATCTGAGAAGTCAACACTGTTGAACAGATACAACACACGGAGAACTATTTTATTGTTTACGTGACTCACGTGGAACATGCACGCGGGCAACCGCCCAATTCCATGGCGGACGCGGCGGCAAATAAGGCACACCTGCGAAGCAGGGTACTGTCTACTGACGTAACGTCTAACGAGCGCATATGAGATGGATCTAGCACGACACGTGACGAACAGGGCATGCATGTACTGTACATGCATGAGGAGGAGGGGCAGGCGCCGGAGATCCGAGACAGGAGGCTGTATCAAGAGACAAGAGGCGAACAGGCGAAGCAAGGTCCAAGGAGAAAATTGCTAATTCGACGGTGGGTACGAAAGTGGCTGGACGGCGGGCACGCAGCGCGGAAGGGAGAAGACGACAACGTGTGGAGGACGGTAATCAAGGCGACGGGGACGATATCAGGCGACACGAGATACGTGGGAGGGAGACAGAGAACGGGGTGGTCCAAACTCGACCCAGCGCCAGCCCGAGGCCTGCGGGGAAAAGGCGAGGCTAAGGCTAGTACACGGCATACGGACGGGACAGACCCGAGGACCATACCTGGTACCCACAAAAACACAACCCCGGCCCCAAGACGCACAAGCTCAGACAGTCGAGAAAGGGATAGACAGTACCCACCCAAAAAGCCGGTATAAAAGCCGGTATAATAAGAGCCGGAACGCAGTCGATGGTGGGTTTACGCGAGCCGGGCAGCGGCGCAGGATCCCTGAGCTGCCCCGACGCGGCCGTGCTGGCGGCTGAGCGAGGCGAGGCGGAGGCGGTGCTGGAGTGGCTCGAGGGCGGCGGGCGGGCCGACGCGACGTACGAGAGAGGCGAGACTAGCGGCCTCACGCTGCTGATGGGCGCCGCCCGCAATGGCCACGAGGGGGTGGTCGAGTTGCTGATTCCGCATGGCGCGGGCATTAACAAGCAGGACAGCAGAGGCAGCACCGCGCTGATGTTCGCCATATCCCCACAGCGGCTGATGGGCGCCGACAACCACGGCCACGAGCGGGTGGTCGAGCTGCTGCTGCGGCACGGCTCGGAGATCAACCTGCAGAACAGCGACGGCTTCACCGCGCTGATGATCGCCGCCCACAGAGGCCACGAGCGGGTGGTCGACTTGCTGATACGGCACGGCGCGGAGATCAACCTGCAGAACAGCATCGGCGGCACCGCGCTCATGATCGCCGCCCTCTTCAACAACCTCGCCGTCCTGCGGCGCTTGCTGCGGGCGGGCGCAGACACCGCGGTGCGCACCACGAGCGGCAAGACGGCGCCGCAGCTGGCCAAGGATAAGGGCCACGCCGAGTGCGTCAAGGTCTTGGCTGAGGCGGCGGCGGTGGCAGACGGCCAGGCAGGGGCTGGCGCTTCCTCGGGCGCGGCAGCGGCAGCTGTGGACGCGCAACTGCTTGGCAAGCGCGTCGTTCTCGGCGGCCTCTCGGCCCGCCCGGAGCTGAACGGGCAGTGGGGCGTGGCTCAGAGCTTTGAGGGCGGGCGGTACGCGGTGGCGCTCGAGGGCGGCGGCGAGGGCGGCGGCGAGAGCGTGCGGGTGCGGCCAGGCAATTTATCGCCGGCGGCGGCGGCGGAGCGGGCGTCGAGCGGTGCCGTGGCAGCCCCCGATGAGGTCATCGCAGCAGCTGAGCGAGGCGAGGAGGAGGCGGTGCTGGCGTGGCTTGAGGGCGGAGGGCGGGTCAGCGCGAGGTACGAGAGAGGCAAGGTGAGCGGCCTCACGCTGCTCATGAGCGCCGCCCGCTACGGCCACGAGCAGGTGGTCGAGCTGCTGTTGCGGCGTGGGGCGAAGGTCAACTTGCAGGACAGCGACGGCGCCACCGCGCTGATGCACGCCGCCATCCAAGGCCACGAGCGGGTGGTCGACCTGCTGATACGGCACGGCGCTGAGATCAACCTGCAGGCCAGCAGCGGCGGCACTGCGATGATCGGCGCCGCCTTCTTCAACCGCTCCGCCGTCGTGCGGCGCTTGCTGCGGGCGGGCGCAGACACCGCGGCGCGCAGTGCGAACGGCAAGACGGCGCTGCAGCTGGCCAAGGAGAAGGGCCACGCCGAGTGCGTCGAGGCTTTCAGGCAGCACGTCAAGGAGTCGGTCGTGGCGGGACGGCCCACGGCGACGGCAGCCGGCGGCGAAGGCGCAGGCGGCGCTTCCTCCGGCGGCGCTCCCTCGGCTGGATCGAGAGTCGCGAAGACGCCATCTCCAGCGGTGGCGGGGCGGGCGTCGAGCGGTGTCGTGGCCGTCTCCGACGAGGTCGTGACAGCGGTTGAGGAAGGCGAGGATGAGGCGGTGCTGGCGTGGCTTGACAGCGGCGGGCGGGCCGACGCGACGTATGAGAGAGGCAGCGTGAGCGGCATCACGCTGCTGATGGGCACCACCCGCTACGGCCACGAGCGGGTGGTCGAGCTGCTGCTGCGGCACGGCGCGGGGGTCAACCAGCAGAACAGCGAAGGCTGCACCGCGCTGATGTTCGCCGCCGGCCAAGGCCACGAGCGGTTGGTCGACCTGCTGCTGCGGCACGGCGCGGAGATCAACCTGCAGAGCAGCGTCGGTGGCACCGCGCTCATGATCGCCGCCCTCTTCAACCGCTCATCCGTCGTGCGGCGCTTGCTGCGGGCGGGCGCTGACACGGCATCACGCACTGTTGACGGCAGCACGGCGCTGCAGCTGGCCAAGGAGAAGGGCCACGCCGAGTGCGTCAAGGTCTTGGCTGAGGCGGCGGCGGTGGCAGACGGCCAGGCAGGGGCCGGCGCTTCCTCGGGCGCGGCAGCGGCAGCTGTGGACGCGCAGCTGCTTGGCAAGCGCGTCGTTCTCGGCGGCCTCTCGGCCCGCCCGGAGCTGAACGGGCAGCGGGGCGTGGCTCAGAGCTTTGAGGGCGGGCGGTACGCGGTGGCGCTCGAGGGCGGCGGCGAGAGCGTGCGGGTGCGGCCGGGTAATCTGTCGCCAGTGGCGGCGGAGCGGGCTTCGAGCGGTGGCGTGAGAGTCTCCGATGAGGTCGTGGCAGCTGCTGAGCGAGGCGAGGCGACGGTTGTTCTGGCGTGGCTCGAGGGCGGCGGGCGGGCCGACGCGACGTACGAGAGAGACGGCGTGAGCGGCCTCACGCTGCTGATGAGCGCCGCCGTGTACGGCCACGAGCGGTTGGTCGAGCTGCTGCTGCGGCACGGCGCTGCGGTCAACCTGCAGAGTAGCAATGGCGGCACCGCGCTGATGGGCGCCGCCCTCTTCAACCACCCCGCCGTCGTGCGGCGCTTGCTGCAGGCGGGCGCAGACGCGACGCCCACTGTCAACGGCAAGACGGCGCTGCAGCGGGCCAAGGAGAAGGGCCACGCCGAGTGCGTGCGCGCCTTCAAGGAGCACTCGTCGACCGCAGCAGAAGCTGAGGGGGAGACGGCGGTCGCAGAATCAGCCGAACAGGCCGCGGCGGCCGCACGCGAGGCGGGAGCGGCAGCAGAGGCGGCGGAGGAGGCGCGCAATGCTGCCGAGGCGGCGCTGCGCGAGGCGGTTGAGGCGTGCGAGCGAGGCGACGCTGATCTCGAGGCGCTCAGGGCGGCGATCAACGCAAACACCGAAGCCGCCGACGGCTCGGAGGCGCTGCGGGCGGCGCGGCGGCTGCGCGACGAGCTGGCGGAGCGAAAGGTCCGCGAGGCCAGGGCGCTGAAGCGTCAGCGGCAGAAGGAGGAGAAGGCGGCGGCGGCGGCAGCGCGGGCGGCGGAGCGGGCGGCGGAGCAGGCGAGGGATGCGCGGGCGGCGGAGGAAGCGCGAGTGGCGGAGGAAGCGGATCGGGTGGTAGCAGAGGCTGTGGCGGTCCTTCCGGCGGACGACGCCGATGCGGCTTCTCGCGCATGTTAGGATGCATATGCTAGGTCTTAGGAGGAGCCCTCAAGGCATAGTGTGTACGTTCGTATCTGTGCGTACGCGGTTTTCTCTGGTATTCTTTTCACGTCTGGTCTGTCTCTTTTATCCTTCCTTCTCCAA
>NW_005200746.1:77371-90803 GCF_000372725.1 Emiliania huxleyi CCMP1516 | reverse complement strand
GCGGCAAGGGAGAGGGAGGAGGCGAGGATGAGGGCGGAGGCGGAGGCGGCGGAGGCGGCGGCGGAGGCGGCGGCTGTAGAGGCGGCAGTAGCGGCCGTGGCGGCGGCGGAGGCTCAAGAGGCGGCGGCAGCGGAGGCAGCGGCAGCAGCGGCGGCTTCGGCGGCTTCGGCGAGTGTCGCCGCTCTCGCCGCCGCCGCCGCGCCGCCCGCCGCCGTCCCTCTCGACGAGCTCATCGCGGCGACCGACGGCTTTGCCGAGGCGTGCAAGGTGGGCGAGGGAGGCTTTGGGCGCGTCTACCGCGCCGACGCGTTGCCGTCGATTCCGCGCGTCGCTTGCGGGTTCGCCGTCAAGACGGCGATGGTCGGTGTCGGCGCCCAAGGCCTCGCCGAGCTGCAGAGCGAGGTGCGCACGCTCAGCGCGGCGTGCCACCCGTCCCTCCTCCCTCTCCTCGGCGTCTGCTTGGCGCCGGCAAGAGCGTGCCTCGTCTACCCCCTCTGCCGCGGCGGCAGCCTCGAGGACCGCCTCTACCGCACGCCAGCCGCGCTGCAGCGGCTCCGCATGCTCGGCTTCGAGACGCCGCCTCCGCCGCTCTCCTCCGCCGCACGGCTCCGCGTGCTGCGCGACGCAGCGAGCGCGCTGCACCACCTGCACACGCTCTCTCCTATGATCCTGCACCGGGACGTCTCGGCGGGCAACATCCTGCTCGACGAGCGCGGCAACGGCTACCTCGCCGACGTGGGCCTCGCGCGCGCGGCAGAGGCGACGGCCGGCAGCAATGGACAGGTCTCGCACCTGTCGACGCAGCGCCTCTTCGGCAAGCTTGGGTACATGGACCCGATCATTTCGCAGAGCGGGCAGGCGTCAGCGCTGACCGACGGCTATGCGCTCGGCATCACGCTGCTAGTCAGCCTGACCGGCCGCGGCGCCGTCGGCCTCCTCGACGAGTGCGACGATGCGCTGGAGGAGCCCGACACGGCGGAGGGATCGATCGCGGCGGCCGACGCGGGCTGGTCGGCGGCGCAGGCCGAGGAGCTGGCGCGGCTGGTGGTCGGGCTGGCTCTCGTGAGGAAGAAGAGGCGGATGCCGCTCGCAGAGGCGCTGCCGCGGCTGGAGGCGCTAGCCGAAGCGGCGGGGGAGGCGGAGGAGACGGCTGGGGCCGAGGAGCGCCTGTGTGACCTTTGCTGGGACGCGCCGCGCTCGGTCCGCTTCGCGTGCGGCCACGCGCTGTACTGCGAGACATGTGCGCCGCGCGTGCTGGAGCGCGACAGCAACTGCCCGGCCTGCCGCCAGCCGGCGCTGCCCATCGCCGCAACTGGGCGGCTGGTGGCGGCGCAGACGACGTTTGTCCACCAGCCGCCCTCGCGCCCCGCGCCCCAGGCTCAGCCTGCAGGCGCCACGGCGGCTGTCGGTGGGCGAGGGGGGAGAGGGGGGCGTGGACGTGGCGGGCGGGGCGGGCGGGGCGCGGGGCGCGTCGGCTCTGCTTAGTGCCTTTAAAAAAAAACTGTTCAGTTTTCAAAGGCAAAAACGCCAGCCTACTTCCTCCAACCAGTGCTCCCACCTCCCACCAACCACGGTCTACACGCATCGCCATCGGTGGGGTGCGCACATGCTTTCACATGGAACCATGAGCACGACCCAGCCGCTCCACGAGAATTGAGATTCAGCTCTCCCATCGAACGAGTCACGACGTAACTACTACTACTACTCAGTATCGTGAAGCCATGGCGGGTCATAACGTCCAGCTCAGCTCGTCCCAGAAGCCGCAGTCGGCGGTGGGCGCATTGGCAACGGAGAGCCACGGCTCTGCCGCTGGCTCCCCATAATTGCCGAGCACCATGCGCTTCGGCTGATAGGTTGCGACAGGAGGCCAGCGATGGTCGGGCAAGCCGCGGGTGAGCAGCCCGCTCAGAAAGCTGCCCCACGCCGAGGAGAGCGCCTCGCCTTCCGGCGTGCGGCTGCAGTTGGCAAACGGCTCGAAGACAAAGGGCATGTCGGACGTGTGGTACGCGCCCCATGAAGGCGGGAAGAAGGCGGCGGTGGATGCGCAGGAGGAGCGCCATCGCCACTCGTAGGCGAACGCACGGAGCCCCGCCGAGAGGTGCCGCGCTGTACGAGCGGTGCTGCAGTCGCCAAAGGCATCCTGGACGAGTCGCGTAAACGTGGGCAAGCAGTCGTTGTCTGCGCACGGATAGCGGCGCAGGATGCGGGGCGTGTCTGACAGGCGGCAGAGCCGCAGGCTCGAGGCGCAGATGGCGGCGACGAACGCCGCGTACTCGAGGTGCCCAAGAGGCCTGTCGGGGGAGACGATGCCTCCCGGATATACAAAGGCCCAGAACGACTCATTCGCGGTGTTGCCGACGATCACCGGCACCTTGGCCAGTTCTCCGCGCTTGGCAGCCGTCGCGGGGTTCAGTGGCAGCGTGCCGTTCCCGCCATCGACCGTCGGGCCCCACGGCAGAAAGCTCGAGCGAAGAGGTGCCCGCGTCCTGCGTTGCGCGTCGATCACGGCTCCGGCGCTGAGCTCGCGCAGGCAACGCAGCGAGCTGTCACTCCAACGTCCGCGAGAGGCACAGCCCGCAGCTTGTGCAAAGGCGTCGGCTTGCTCGTAAGCGTCGCTCATCGGCTTGGCCTGGCAGACACCGCTCATCATCGCTGCAGCGTCAAACAGGGTCTCGGCACCAGCGCCTGCTGCCGTGAGATGCGCGCAGACGCTCATCGATCCTGCAGACTGGCCGAAGAGGAGCGTGCGCGACACGCCGACTCCCAGCAACTTCCGAAGGAAGCGCAGCGCTGTGGTCTGGTCCATAAGACCAAGATTGCCGCCGGCACGCCCGAGCCAGCCGAGGGCGCCCAGGCGATACTGCATCGTAGCGACCACGACGTGCTGCTGCGCAGCCAACCGAGCGCCGTCGTAGAAAAAGCTGCCATTGTACATTGGCGCGATGCTGCCCACCTCGAACGACCCGCCGTGAATGAATACGATGGAGCTGTTTGGCATGGCACCAGCGGGCCACCAAACGTTCACTGCCAAGCAATCCTCGCTTTGCTCGCCCGATGACTCGATGCCTGACGCCTGAGGGCATGATGGCGCAAACGAGGTCGCGTTGACGACGTTCCGCCAAGGGCCACGTTCGTGGGGCACCTCCCAGCGACTGGCCACGGCATAGCGTAATCCACGCCACGCGATGGTGCCTGCCTCGTCCCTCGTGCCAGCGATCGGTCCGAGAGGGGTGTGTGTGACGATCGGGGCCGCCATGTGGCGCAATTCCGGCGGCTTCGACCTGCAGGGGGTTCCCCTTTTTGGAATTCTTTTTTATGTGTACCACCTACACCTGTGTTAGTGCCGGTGCGCGCCTTCAACCGTGCCCAGTGTCGCGCCCCGGAACGTGTAATTTTTCGAAACTTGGAGCACTTGGAGTGCGGTGTAACCTCACATCCAGGGCCGGGGAACTCTAAGAAGCGCACACCCAGCGGGCCTAAGGTAAGGTAAGGTAAGGTAAACTTCTCCACACACACGAGGTGGTGGGGCAAGGGGGGGCGACCCTCGCGTCTCCACGTCTAACGACAGGAGCCCCACGGCATTTAAAGTGCAAGGCCCGGTGCGCGTGGGTGAGCGGTGTGTGTGTGTGTGTGTGTGTGTGTGTGTGTGTGTGTGTGTGTGTGTGTGTGTGTGTGTGTGTGTGTGTGTGTGTGTGTGTGTGTGTGTGTGTGTGTGTGTGTGTGTGTGTGTCACGTCACTGCATCCTCTGCCGGTTCCTCCCGTCGCCTTTTCCAGCGGGCCGGATGCTCGGGCCTCGGGGACGGGCAGCGCTGCGGGCAGGAAGGCTTGAAAAACATTGTACTTTCGCAGGCTCACACACACCGCGCCACACACGGTTTAACCGTGTGTGCACTACGCGCGCGTCACAGAACTCTCAGAACCAGTCAGAACGGGGTACACGTACACATCTCCCGCATCTGTAACGCAATGGGGTACGAATTAATAAATCATGGAACACGGTATATACTGTATTGCGAGGCGAGACGTCGCGAGCAGAGGCAGTGGAGGCCTTTGGGGGCGGCTGGCGCAACCCATGCCGGGGATGGTCGGTCATGAAACGGGAGGTCCGCGACGGAGGCCAAGAAGACTCCCTTGCACGAGGGGCTCTGCGCGCGGTGGCTGCGCAATTGAGAGGGAGGGGGCGCCGGAGACGCTTACAGGGCGGGCGGCGCAGAGGGCGTCCGGAGTGGCAGCTGTACGTTGAAGACGGAGCCCGGGCCGCAGCCGGGAGGGACGATGACGTGCATCTTCCCCGCCGGAGTGGAGAGCTGGAGAGTCTGCCCCGGGACGCAGCCGTGTGGGACCGTGACCGAGAGGAGGCCGGCGTCGGAAGGCGGCGGAGCCCCTGCCGGCGGAGCGGCGCCCGCCGCCCCGCCTCCTCGCCGCGCCGCGCCGCCGCCGCTGCCGCCCGCAGTCTTGGTCGAAGCGAGCGGCACCTGGTCACGTCACGGACGCGTCAGGACAGGTCCCCCTCTGGGACGGCGCAGGCAGGGGTGGGAGCGGCGCCTCCTCGCCGTGCGACCCGACGAGCGACCCCGCCGCGACGCGACCGCCCCAGCCCGCGCCGCCGCCCCCGCCGCCCCCGCCCGCCACCCGAGCCGCGGCGGCCGCCACGTCACCCAGCGGCTGGGGCGGCGGAGGCGGAGGCAGCTGTACGTTGAAGACGGAGCCCGGGCCGCAGCCGGGAGGGACGATGGCGTGCATCCTCCCCGCCGGAGTGGAGAGCTGGAGAGTCTGCCCCGGGACGCAGCCGTGTGGGACCGTGACCGAAAAGAGGCCAACGTCGGCCGGCGGCGGAACCCCTACCGGCGGAACGGCCGGCGGAGCCGCCAAAACCTGCTCGGCAGACTCCTGATTCGCCTGCAGCGGCCGTGGCGGTGGCGGCCGCTGCTGCGGCGGCGGCTGCTGCGGCTGCGGCTGCGGCTGCGGCGGCTGCGGCGGCTGCGGCGGCTGCGGCGGCTGCGGCGGCTGCGGCGGCTGCGGCGGCTGCGGCGGCTGCGGCGGCTGCAGCGGCGGCTGAGGACGAGGCGCGGTCTTGCACCGCTGCAACCACTCCTCCGCCGCGGCCGCAGCCCCGGCCTCTACTTGCTTGCGGGCCTCCGCCGCCGCCGCAACCGCCGCCGCTACCGCCGCCGCTGCCGCCGCCGCCGCCACTGCCGCCTCCTGCTCGAGGCGAGCCTTCTCTGCCGTCGCCTCCTGCTCCGCCACCGCGCGGCGCCGCTTCTCCTCTGCCGCCTCCGGGTCCATTAGCTCTGCGGTCGGCTCCAACTGAGACAAGTTCCGTTTCTGCCCTCCACTGCAGCCGCCGCCGCCACTGCCGCCGCTGCCACCGCCGCCGCTGCCACCGCCGCCGCTGCTGGCCGCTTCCCCACCCGTCGGCGAGGGCGCCGGCGTCTCCTGCTTGACGAAGACGGCGGTGACGCCGGCAGCGAAGACCGCCGTTGATTGCGCCTTGATTGGTCCCCCGGTGCTGTCCAGTTGCACCGTCAACCAGTCGCCATCCCGCTCCTGCTTCAGCACGACGCCATAGCCCTTGCCCTTGACGCGTACTCGGGCGCCGACACCAAGCTGCGTCTGCGCCGGCAGCTTCTGGGGGGGCAGCGGCCGTGGCGGCGGCGGCTCCGTCACGGGCGGCTGCGCCTGCTGGGTGCCTCTCGACTGCCCTCCAACACTGCTACCAGCGCCACTGCCAGCGCCACTGCCAGCGCCACCACCACCGCTGATCCCGCTCCCGCTGCCACCGCCGCTCCCGCCGCTGCTGCAGCCGCCGCCGCCGCCACTGCCACCGCCGCCAACTTCTCCGCCTCGGCCGCCTCGGCCGCCTCGGCCGCCTCGGCCGCCTCGGCCGCCTCGGCCGCCTCGGCCGCCTCGGCCGCCTCGTCCACCTCCGTCGCCGCCGTCGCCGTCGCCTCCACCGGCGCCGCCACCAGAGCTGCCGCCGCCGCTATCGCCGCCTTCGCCCTCCTCATTGAGCATGTAGATGGCCTACGGGGAAGAGGGGTTGGGTAGGGCTCGAGCAGCATTTTCGAGCACGGTGCATAAACGTGGAGACAGCACTTGCTCCAGCTGTTGCGGCTGCGAAGCGAAGAGATGCTCCGCGAGCTTCTTCAGCTGCTTTTGCTTCCACTGCCGGCCACCTACGCGCGCAACTGCAGGTATAAAGCGCGCCAACTCACCCGTGAGGGCCCCCCCACTGCTTGGCCGCCCGGAGGAGGAGCGACGAGGGTGAGCTCGTAGGTGAACATTTCAAGATGCGTATGCGTGATCACCTACGCCCGAAAGAGTGCAGGACATGTCTAGGAGAGAGCATCTGAGAGAGAGGGGCCGCACACCATTAGGCCTCGGTGCGCCACGATCCGCCTGGGCCTGGCAGCGACAAACCATCAAACTGCCTCTTGGCCCAAGCCTCAATCCGGCCCAGCTCCTCAAAGGCGATAGCCCAGATGAGCGCGCCGCCCTCTGCGCCATGCTTCGCAACGCGCACGTCGTCCGCCGAGACCGGACGCATGTCATCAGGGAATGCGAGGCTGCCTATGGGGTGCGTCCACGACACGTCACGATCATCCAATGAGCCCGCACGTCGGATGCGGTCGAGGCTGCCGTCGCTGTTGCGACGGAAGAAGATCTGCTCGACGCCGACGCGGCCGTTGCTGCCGGTCTCTAGTTCTGGAGTGGGCAAGAGATAGTCGAGCTCGTCCTCCTTGACCTATGCCGAGATTCAAGCGAGATTCCAGATCCGGGGGACGGTTCGCTTATCTGATGTTCTCTACCCGTCACCAAACGGACGTCGTGCAGCCCGTCTGACTTGTGGACGAAGAAGTAGACACGGA
The DNA here is from genome assembly GCF_000372725.1 of Emiliania huxleyi CCMP1516. NCBI lineage: Eukaryota > Haptophyta > Isochrysidales > Noelaerhabdaceae > Emiliania > Emiliania huxleyi. Next base: position 83,933 of record NW_005200746.1, on the reverse strand, counting down.
AGAGAAGCCAGCCTATTATTGAGAGATTCGGACAGCTGTCATCTCGCGAAAAGGTGAGGAAGGTGCAAGTGGCCATCTCTGCTAACCTTTCTCAGAGTCCTCGACTTCGACGTAGTCGCCGATCTCAAGAGACGTCGGTCTCCCACCGCCGCTGCTGCTGCCGCCCCCCAACCGGTCCCCAACGCCGTCGTCGGGCAGTGGGCGCTTGATGCCTGTCAGAGGCCCTGATGCCTTGAGCGGAAGCGTGAGCACGTAGTACATCTCGTCTTCGTGCTCGACGACGCGGTAGTCGGTGCCGTCGGGGGCTATCCAGCCCATCCGCCCGCCCTCCGCCTCCACCGCCGCCACGGATAGGCCTGGCATTCGGTGTAGCAGCAATGCGTCGGACCCATCGGATGGCTGATCCGGTGGCACGAACGGCTCCTCTCCCATGCCGTCAACCGACTTGGCCTGAACCAGAAGTAATGCCTGCTCGAAATTGCTCGTTCTGCACCAAATGTTCAAGTGGGCGAGCAAGGACTTCGGATCTGATTCCGAGACCTCGAGGGCGTCCTCGGGCATCTGCAGCACGATCAGCACCAAGCGCGACCCGCCCTGGCGCTGCTCCAGAAGCGGCTGGAGGTTCTCGAGCCACACGTGGTCGGGGTCTGTGGGATAAGTGACGGGCTGCCAACCCTTGCGGTACATGCCGTGCTGCGTGTGCTCCAGCATCTCCTCGAGCGTTGGCGTGGGCGGTGGCGGGACGGGCGAGTTACCTCGCAGGTGGTGCTTCTTGTGCACGTAGCGGCTGAACTTGCAGATGGCGAGACCGGCATCATCAACCATGTGCAAAAACTCGATGTCCTGCGCAGGCCAGTGTGGGGCTTAGCAATACGCAGTAGCTCAGCGCAACACAGCTGGGCACACACCTCCCAGATGGCCTTTGCCGGATAGAGGACGCCCTTGTCCAGCGTCGCGCGCACGTTGAGCAGGAAGAACGAGTAGACGGAGTGAGTCGCCAGGAAGCCGCGCCGCTGCCGCAGCCGGTTGCGAGGGTCGTCGCGCTGCATACCAATGATGCCGTATGCGAGCTCACCGCCGCTGTACTGGCGAAGCGAGGTTAGCGGCCCGTCGGCAGCGGCAGGCCCGCTGCTTCCGCCACGGGCCACGAGCAAGTCACCATCGGCAAGGGGCCGACGCGCGGGTGACTTCCCCTGCTCGCTCTGGGCGTCGAAGGTGATGCGCTCGGTGGCGGCCCCAGACGCCGACGAGACAAGTGGCAAGCCCTCGTTGACGTCGCTACGGCCGCCGCGGTCCAGAAGTAGCTCCATGCCCTGCATGACGGTGGCGAAGCCGCACTCGCGCAGCTTCACCACGCCGTCCTCGCCAGTGCGTGGCAACGTGGAGTGCGGGTCAACATCGATCGCCCAGCAGCGCTCAACGTTGTCGTCGAGCATCCATATCTCGTCCAGCCCGAGCTGGTTCGCGAGAAGCTGGCAGACGAGGCGCGCGTAGCCGATGCGGCCTACCTCGACCTTTAGCTCGCGGGGCGTCGCATCGCCCGCGTAGCGAACGAGCATCGTCGGAGGCATCTCCGCGATGATGTACATCGAGCCCCTGCGGGATGGGATGGGGGGAGGGGAACGTACTTGTGAGTGTGTGCAGCGCAGTCACCAGGTGTATGCGCGCACACCAGCATCGGAGATACGCGTCAAACGCCGCTCGATCGTCCTCGCGCGGCCGCAGCATGAGCACCTGCACGTACTGTGTCCGCTCCAGCGTCGCCATCGCACGGTCGCGGTTCAAGCGGATGGTCACCTTCTGCGCGCCCCCGTAGGAGCAGGTGAACATCCACCGCACGGCAAGGCCATCGGCGTCGACGGCAGCACCGGAGAGGTCCTCCTCATCCACCCACAGGGTCCTCCTCACCGGAGAGGTCCTCTTCATCCAGCCTGGCACGTGCAGCCGGCACGTGAAGCCTGGCTCGAGCAGCTCCGCGCCGTCGACGCCGTACGGCGTGGCCCTCACGGTGACGTCAACCACGTCCGACGAGCGGTCCTCCCCTCGTGACGGAGGTTCGTGCTGCGCGCGCAAGCCCTCGCTCGGCGTCTTGATCGGCGTGCCGCGCTGAGTCGGCGGCGGCAAGTCCCAGATCGCTGCGGCCGGGTTGAACCCCGGCTGCTGGAGCGCGCCGATGTTCTCGCCCAGCTCGCGGAGGCCGGCCATCCGCCCGTCCCAGTCGACGCAGTCACGGAGAGTCTTCTCCGCCTCCGAGCCGCTCATCAGAGCGCGAGTGGCTCCGTCGATTGGCATCAGCACAGGCGCTCCCTCGGCCGGCAGCAGTTTGTCGCGCAAAGCCTTGACAAGCTCGCGACCCGTCGTCGAGACGATCAACTCGCCCTCCGGGCTCAGCAGCCAGTCGCAGTAGTCGGTGGCCCAGGTCGTCGGCGAGGCCACAAGCTCCTGCAGCTTCGACATCCGCCCCTCGGCCACCATCTGGTAGTAGTGGCCTTGCTTTGGCTCCGAGTACCTGTGGACGGGGCGGAGGAGGGTCGGTGACAGTTGTCTGCTATAGAATGCGGTGTCGTTCGCGCACTTGAGGCGTGGCTGCTGTTGCTCTCTGATGTCCTCCCAGTACGGGAAGAACCAGCTCCAGCGGCCGTCGATCTCCGACTTGACAATGGACGGCTCGTTCGACCCGCGAACCTCCTCCGCCAGCCGCGTGAGGTAGTACAGGTACGCGCCGGTCTTACCAATCTGGCACTCGGCGAAGAGGAGTAGCCGGTTGGGGTGCTGCTGGTGAGAAGAGACCGCGTCGTAGTGAGGGGTCTTCTTCCCGTCGTCGGCATCGTCAGCCCGTGTCGGCTCGTACTTAGTGTAGTCGTGTAGCGGATTGACATGGTCGGTGATGCCTTCGAGCAGCTTTTTGTTGGTGTCCTTGCGGCGACCCGTGGGCTTCATGTACATGTCCAGCCCATCCTTCATCAGCACGCACTGCAGAGTCGAAGTGCTGGAGGAGTTCGGCGCCCTCGACTCCTTGACACGGATGCCGTCCACCAGCAGCTTCTGCACGTCCTTACGGACGATCGCGCGTGGCAGCCGGTCGAAGTAGCAGTGCAAGTCGAAGTGCTTGACCACGCCGCCATCGATCAGCCTCCGCAGCGGGTCGTCCTGCTTGCGCAGCTGTGGGTCAAGCAGCTTGCGCAGCTCCGTGCGGAGCTCGGGCAGGGAGTGGACGTGCGCGACGATGTCCTGGTCTGTGCCGCCGGCAAGCACGACCATCATCGGCAGCTCGAGCTCCAGCAGCCGCCTGGCGTCGGCCGCAGCTCGGACTGCCGCGTCGATGTCATCCTCCGCTGCCCCGGACATCTCCGTCTCAGCGGCGGACCGAGCGGCGGCGTCGGCGGCACCGAGCGCGGCGAGCACTCCGCTCACGCTAAGAGGCTTGGTCGCGTCGTGCAGCAGCCGCGTCGCCGGGTAGCGGCACATGCGGCCGAGCTCCTGCATGAACGCGGTGAGGGTGCCGGCCGTGCGCAGGCGCAGGTCGAGGCTCACGAGCGAGTGCGGGAAGGTGTCGCCCATGCGCGCCTTCTCGGTCACGATGAGCAGCATCGGCACGTTGTGGAGGTCGGCGTAGCTCAGCTCGGCGCGGGGCGCGCGCACGCCCTGCGCCGACTCTCGCTGGTACGAGGCGAGCTTCCGATCGAGGATGTCCTGCAGCGTCAACCGCGGCGAATTTTCCGGAAGCTTGCACACCTCACCGTTGCGGTCGAAGCCCCAGGCCTGCAGCGGTGTGTGCAGACATGAGATGAGATTCGGTGGGGGGGGGGGAGGGGGTTGGAGAGGTTAATGGCGATTTTGCCTCGTTGGGATCCTCGTCGCTTCCGAGGGCGCGGTGAAGGTCAAACGCGTTGAGAAAGTAGGGCTCGATGTCCTTCGCGATTTTCGTGTCCTTGATGTCCGAAAGCACCGAGAACGCCCGCACGTCGCTACCCCCTGGAGTCGCGAGGCCGAGCTTCCCGAGCGCATCGCGCAGCACGGTCTGCATGGTCATGTTCTCCTGGTTCTCGTACACGCGCATCAGGATCATTTGCCCCCAGATGCGGCCTCGCGCGTTGCGCGTCTGGTCGAGCAGCGCGAGGACGTTGCGGTCGGTCTCGGTGAACCAGCTTTCCTCGTCCGTCGTCGTCTTGGCCTTGCGCTCACCCGCCAGCTTCTGCTCAAAGATGTAGCGCAGAGCCTCGTCCTCGGTGATTTGCCGCGGTTGCGTCGGCTCCTCCTCCTCCTCCTCAGAGCCACCCTCGCGAAGCGCGATCCCCTCCTTCGCGCGCGCCAGCTCCTTCTCGTACAGGTGGTCGACCAGCAGCGCCGTCATGTCGTAGCTCTTGAGCGTCATGCCGTTGCAGCATGCCAGGCCGGGCTGTCCCACCGCCAGGTGGCGCAGCAGCGTCCGAAACCGCGCTCCTGCCGGCGCGCTCAGCTCTTCCGCCGGCACAACGCTGCTGCCAAAGAGCTCGTCGATCGACTTGGCGTCCTTGAGGCGGGAGAGAGATACGTCGAGATCGAGCAACATCGCAGCGCCTGGCTGGTGCCATCCGACACCGACGCGCAAGAGGGCATAGTAGGCGAGCGAGAGGAGGTAGTCGCACATGAACCTGTTGCGGAGCGAGAGACTACTGCTAAGTCTCTGTGGGGCTTATGTCATCAGAGGGAGACTGGGGGTGGTGGCGCACAGGTGGCCGTCTTGGACGACGATGGATTTCGCCGTCTTGCTGGTTTGCTTCGCCGTCACGAGCTGTCCGACAGCCTTCGTCTTGGTCCGCTTCTTGCGCGAGCCAAACTGCCCATTGAATTTGCTGAACTTGTCCGCAAAGTTCGTGTCCGAGCGCAACCGTTGCGCAGCAATCGGGTGGTCGCGATCGATGTCGGCGGGATTCGCCGCCACGAGGGGCACTGCGAGGGGGAGGAAGTCAACTTGCCACTCGGCGAAACCGAGCAACGGCAGCACCGAGTGATCGTCCCCACGGAGGAGGACGTGCATGGCGGCGGTGCCTTTCGCCACGAAGCTGAAGCGTCCGGTGTCAGACACGTCCTTGGGCGCCGCGTTCTTGTCGTACTTGCACGCGAGCGGCGCCTGTACGTGCAACACGAGTAAGGCGGTTAAAGCAGGTGTATTCCGTGGCGAGAGCGGGCTGGGGGGTAGGGCGCCTCTTGGGCCTCAAGTAGCTCGGTGATGTACTTGGCGACGTGCTGCATGCTACCAAATCGGCCGTCGATGCACACGGGCGGCACGGCCGTCTCGACGCCGCTCACCTGGTAGGCGAGGCTCATCTCGCGCTTGCCCTCAGGCGCGGAGAAGGCGATGGAGTTGACGAAGAAATCGATGTCTCGGTAGCGACCGCGGCCACCGGGGCGCCAGCGGATGATGTTGGACGTGGGGTCCTCGTGGCCGGGCTCGAGCGAGAGAGGGTCGCACCACGAGTCCGAGATGAGGGAGCCCGTGATACGCGACTTGGAGGTGAGGCAGTTGAACGGCGTAGCCGAGTTGAGGAGGACGACGAGGTTCGGAAGGGTAAGCAGCTGCTCGTCGTTGACGTATGCCGACTGGTAGCCACCCTGTCGGTGGTGAGAGAGGAGGGTAGAGATCGGGAGAAAATGGTGGGGCAGGCGGGGGAGTTTTACCCGCGTGGGCGAGTAGTGGCACTCATCGGCAATGATGACAAAGAGGGTGGTGCCATCGTCCTCGATCGCCTTGGCCTTGAACTTTTCGAAGTACGTGGCCGATTTGCCGGTTTCGTGCATGATCACCTTGGAGAACTCGTCGTCCGTGCTGCCCCGCTCGGTCAGCCCCGCTCGCCGCACGCGGAAGGCAGTCTGCGCCCGGAGCGTTTTGAAGGCAGGGACGAGAATGAGGAACTGCATGTCGCTGAACTTGTCGAAGTTGACACCTTGCTCGCCAAGCATCGCGCGTGTCCGTCGCAGCAACGCCTCCGCCACCTTCGCCTGCTCCCATGACGGGCCGCGCACCGCCGCTAGCTCCTCCTCCTCGCCCGGTGGCATCGGCGGCGCCTTGTAAGTCGCCAGCACCTTCCACACGCCGCTCTCCTCGACCGGGTCCTCCACCGACCAGTCGGCCTCAATGCTGAGGTGGCCCGCCGCCACGTCCTCCGCCACGCGGGCCTGCACGGCAGCCTTCATGTCGCTCTTCTCGACGCAGCACGCGACGATGCGACGCAAAGTGGTTTCATGCGGCGGCGTCCTCGAAGCCTCGATCAACATCGCCCCCGCCTTGGACTTGACGTCCTCAAACGTCTCCTGCGAAGGTGCTCCGGCATCGAACGACGGCGGCGCGTCCGTGCAGAGCACCACGCAATGCGCTCGCCACTTGTCAGCCGTGCCGTCAAGGTACTCGCGGACGGTGACTGAGCGGCAGCGGAGACGGTCGCCAAAGAGGACGCTGCTGGAGAACTCGGCGGGCTCGACGGAGACGAGGAGCGCATCGTACACCCCGCTGTCGCGGTCGATGGCTGCGGTGCGGGGTGCAGGGAGGCGAGAGGAGGGTGAGTACTGGCGTGTGGGTGTG
>NW_005200746.1:58569-77271 GCF_000372725.1 Emiliania huxleyi CCMP1516 | reverse complement strand
CTCAGTAAAACCAAACTATCTGGGAAAACAATTACCCGATTAGAAAGCCACGACCCATCCACCACACACCAAGAACCACCGCAAGCACCGCGAAGCCTCCCCCAAGCAACCAAGGAGAAACCAGGACACACACACCAAAACAGGAACAAAAAGACAACCAAGCCATGCCTGAGAGGGGGGGGGGGGGGACCGAGCATGGCATGCGCATCAGGCAGCAACACGCGTCCGCTGCCGTCGACGACCTCGTACACGATCCGCACGTTCGTCTCGAGCTCGTCTGGCGCATCGATCTCGTCCTCCGCCTCGCTCACGAAGACCAGCGCCTTGTATGGCCGCGCCGTGGGCGCCACGCTGCTGCTGCCCTCCCCGCTTGTTGGAAAGTACGCGTAGATGCCGTCCTTGAGTGTGGACCCGGACTCGTCCTCGAGCGTGGGAAGCGTCGACAGCGGGTCGCCGTGGCTCTTCTCTTCAAACGCCGTGCCTGCCAGCTCGGAGGGCGGCTCGCCCATAAAGGGCCTGCACACGTACAGGTCGCCGAGACGGTAGTCGAGCTTCTCGATCTCTTTTTGTACTGTCTTGAGCGAGCCCTTGATCCTTGCGAGCGCTGGCACGTCCGAGGCCCTCCTCGCCTTGCGTTGCTCGTCTTGCAGCTCGCCCCTTCGGCTGTCCTGCGCCGTCGACTCCTCTTCGAGCGCAGCCTTGCCACGCGACGTCCAATCCGCCACCTGCGGACGCGAAAGAGCGTCAAGGAGGTGTGTGGTGGTGACGGTCTCAGGCGGCGAGGCGCACCCTCGTCGCCACGACATCCTCAAGCGCGCTCAAAGAGAAGGTGCCGCCGCCATCGTGCAGGCGCCGCAGGAGCGCACACATCACCTCGTGCCGTTCCTGCGGATCGGGATGCCCACCCGCCGCGCAGAGGAATGCGTGCAAATCACCGAGCGGTCCGACCGCCGTGTCGAGGCGGTAGAGGCTGGCCCGTGGTGGGCCGATGGTGAGGCCGAGATCCTCCGCGCTCGCTCCGAGCACGAGCACGCCTGCCGCCAGGGTGGGTTGGGGAGTGAGCGCTGCGCCGCAGGAGTGAGCGAGGCGGGCGGCCGCGAGGCGATGCACACTCTTGCTCAGCGACGACTCGCGGTGGACTGGCGGCGCCTCGCTGCCACCCGGTGCTCGCGGCAGAGGTTTCGTGGAAGGCGGTCGCCGCGGCAGCTGGGACGTCGTGGCCGAGATGTCGCGCCGGGTGATGGTCCAGGTGATGCAGGCGTCGCCATCTGAAACCTTGATGCGCTTCTCGGGTTGCTTCAAGAAGCTTCTCGCGTCAATAAAGCCGGACTTCATTGCAATCGCCTTCCCATCTTGCTGGCCGCCACACGCATCCTTAGCTGTGCCGTTTTTCCGCCCGTCCTCGATGAAGTCGTTCCACCACGCGGTAAACTCGGTGCTGCTCAGCCGAAGAGTCTCCTTTGCCGGGAACGCTTCGTAGCCAGGGTGCTGCTCGACGCCTCGCAGCTCGAGCTTGAACGCTTGGTCGGCGTCCGCCATCACTGAGTACTCGTACCTCAGGCCGAGACGAGACTTGAGCGGTGTGGACGATGGCATCCCAGACGCGTCTCCGCCGCCTGCGCCCGCGGCTGCAGGTGAATCGCTGCCAGCCTCATCGTCGACTTGCGGCGCCATGGAGACTTGCGCGCCCTTTTCCGCTTTCGTGAAAGAAGAATTTACAACACGTCTATCTCACAGCAGACAGGCTCGACACAGGTGCGAACTGGCGCGTGCTAGTACTATCACAGGCACACGTGAAAGAAGAATTTTACAACAAAGCCGGTCGCACAACACGATTCACGCGACAGGCAAGGCACGGGCGACGGCTTCCTCAGAAGCCGTCGTCCTCACCGTAGCCGTCGTCGGACCCCCAATCAGGGGGACAGTCGAACTCGCGAGCACCGTGGTGCTCGCCGAAAAGACCATCCCCATCCCACTCCCCCTCATCCCAACCCCCCCCACCTGCGCGCCTACCCCGCCGATGGCCGGTGGGGCGGGAAACCCCGCCCCACCCACCATTGCGCAGCAGGGGTTCGAGGTCCTCGCTGAGCAGCAGAAGCCGCCCAGCCCGGACCTCGTCCCTCCACCCCTCCCTCTCCCAGCACCGGTCACCAGCCCAACCCTCCGCTACGAGCACCTACGCTCGAGTACGAGTGCCTACGCTACTAGATGCCCCACTCCTTCCTCCTCCTCCTCCTCCCCCTCCTCCTCCTCCTCACTCGCCGCACCCTCGATGTACCAGCGAGGGCGGAGGGCGCCCGTCGCCGGTACCAAAAAAGAAATCCGGTACCTAACTGCTGCTACCCCGTACCTAACTCAGTGCAAATCACCTAACCTAACTCAAGCTACCTTACCTTAAGTTCGACACCCTACGGTAGCAGAATGCCTTGGCCGGCGCTCCGCCTGATTGATTGATGCACTTGGAGCACTTGGAGTGCGGTCATCAACCGCACGCCCAGGACCGGGGAGCTAAGAAGCGCAGTAGCGCACCCAGTTGGCCAGACGATTGGGATCGGGTTACGGGCTAGAGAGCCGGCGCACAAATACTTGATTTGCAGTCGGATTTTTCCGCGCCTCGAAATTCATTCATAACAATCGCCTCGCCGCTCCACAATGCCTTTCTCCGTTGCCTCCAGCCGCGCGGCGCCATCGTCCTCGATCCAGTGCCGGCCTGTGACAAGCTTGGCAGCTCGCGGATCGACGATCGCCACGAGCTGCTGCCCGGCGACCGCCGCTCGCCTTCGACGACAGTCGCAACAATCGGCGGTGAGCGGCACCTCCTTGGCCCAGCACTGGTGTTATCACGTCTCAGCTGCTTCATTGCCATGTCCAGTTATGGCGGAGACGCGCTGATAGCATTCCTGTGCACGCAGTTGGACCAGCACGGCCATCGGGTGCGTGGCGCAAAAAGACCTGTTTGCGCTGTCTTCGATATCAGCGGCTATATGCGCTGCTGCGCGTACCTGTGACGCACACATGTTGATCACATCCATATACCTCACTAACATACAGCTGGCGAGCCTTGCATCCCTCGTCTGGCCATGCTGTGCATCATCTCACCGTATGCAGCCGTATACGCCCACGGTGCTCACAGGGTCGGGCGTCACGGTGCTCGTGGCAAGCATCTCCGTCACTCTTGTGACTTGTAGGCTTGGTGGTGTTGCCTCCGGTGCTACTGCTGGCTAGGGTGCCAATGGCGCGACGGGAGGCGGCCATTGGCGCCACTACAGCAACGATTGTTACGCCGTGGAAAAATCCGGTTTCGTGCCCCGAACCGGCCGACACGTGGCCGCATATATGTATATACCACGTCCGTATGGGCTGCACAAGCCAAACCACGCTCATCACAGCTTGCCACAGTGTGGCTCCTGGCAGTGGTAAGCCATTCTTGGTGTACCAGCTCACAGCAGGGCCGTTTGATCACGATTGTTACACGGCGGGAATCAAGTATTTGTGAGACAGCCCTATCGAGGAAGATGTGGCCGGGTCGTGGGAAGGCAGCCCCCGTGGGAAAGCCCCCCCGGCCCCCTCCCGACACCGGAGCGGTGCTCAGGGGGCACGCCCCCGTGCACCACCCCCGCCTATGAACTGCACCACTCCCGATCGGGGGCGGTGCTCCGGGGGCACGCCCCCGTGCACGCCTCCTCATATGACAGCGCACGGGGGCGGTGCTCCGGGGACACGCCCCCATGCACGCCCCCTCATATGACAGGCACGCCTCCTCATATGAAATGCACACCCCCCCCCGGTTTTCATATATGAACTGCACCGCTCCGAGTCGGGGGTGGTGCGGGAGTGGTGCAGTCCGGCGCACCTCCGCCGCGCCGAGCGTGGAGCCCTCCACCGAGCCGCAGGCTCGCGCCGCGGCGCCAGCGGCATCGTACGGGATGACGGTCGCCTCGCCATGTCGATCTCCGCGCACGCGGCGCGCTCGATCTCCGCGGTCGGCTGCCGCAAAAGCGGCTGGCTCACGACAGCGTTTTGCCGTTTGTCGGGTGGGAGAGTACATGTACATGTCGTCTGGTGTGTGGCGTGTACCTAGTTTTGATCGCGGCAATAAAGCGTTCGAACGAATAAGCGACCCACTCTTCCCGTGGTCTCGTGCTTGACGCAGAGTCAGACTGCGGCGGCACAGCAAACCGCACAGGAAGAGGTGCGGCAAGAAGAGCTCGATAGGGAGCGAGAACCTTCAAACGTGCTCACGCAGGTTTCGAACGTCCGTCATCAAAGCCAGGCGAAAAAATCTTGCCGTCTGCGCCACTCTGCTGCGTGTCGTGCTGTGTGCGAGAAGAGCCGTCGCTGCGCGGAGGTCACGGGAAGAGTGGGTCGCTTATTCGTTCGACCGCTTTATTGCCGCGATCAAAACTAGGTACACGCCACACACCAGACGACATGTACTCTCCCACCCGACAAACGGCAAAACGCTGTCGTGAGCCAGCCGCTTTTGCGGCAGCCGACCGCACGGGAGGTGCGCCGGACTGCACCACTCCCGCACCACCCCCGCGACTCGGAGCGGTGCAGTTCATATGAAACTGCGCACCGCTCCGGTGCACCGCTCCCGTGCGCAATTAGGAGCGGGGGTGGGCCAGGTGGCGTGCCCCTCTAATGGGGGGTGGCGTTCCCACGGGGGCTGCCTTCCCACGCTGCATCTTCCTAGATAGGATGGCCTTCCTAACAGATATCGCTGGTTGCAGTTAAAAATGCTCGCGTCCACTGGCCGCTGCTCATTGTCGCCGCGATGCTTTCGAAAAACTTTTCGAAAAAAAACAAAAACAGAAAACACCCCTGAGACAGCCTGAGTACACAGATGGGGTGAAAAGAATTTTACAACAAAGCTCGGTGAAAAGAAAACAAGAAGCTCGCCCACGGAGCACCGTCCGTAGCTCTTGCAGCACTTGGGGAGTGCGGTTGGTAACACACACACCATAACACACACACACACACACACACACACACACACACACACACACACACACACACACACACACACACACACACACACACACACACACACACACACACACACACACACACACACACACACACACACACACACACACACACACACACACACACACACACACCGCTCATGGTAACCTCCACATCCTTGTGTGTATCGCGCGCCTTGCGGGGGGGGCGCGGAAAAGAGGAACCTCTTAGCGCCATCGCCACGGTGCTGCAAGCAGCGCCGGGCGACGACGACTTACCGCCTCCCGGTCCCCCTCGGCACACCTCCGCTGCTTAATGTTTGACGACTCGAACCCGTGAAGCTTCCCCGTGCGCGGGTTACCCCGCACACGGGTCAGCCTGCCAGCCACGTATCCACGCAAGCGTGGTCCGCGCGCATGGCATACAGGCGTTCGCCAGACAGCGCAGAGGCTAGGCGACCGGGGAAGGACTAGCTCAAGGGCAACACAGCGTCACCAGCCGTTGGCGCGCAGAACCAGTCTGCGGCCCCCAGTTGGGACGGGTGCGCGACGCGGACGAACCGCTCAATGTGGCCGGCAGCTCGCGCTGCCGGCGGGGTTGGTTGGGGAGAACCGGCACGGGGAAAGCCGGCCTCCCCGGAGGGTTCGCCCCCTGGAGGGGCCCCAAAGGGCCCCCCGGGGGGGCGGGGGCCCCCGCCCCGAGGGGCGGGGGCAGGTTCGTCGCTTAGCGCGATGGAGTCAACCCTTGTTGCCAAGTCGGCGAGCGTGTTGTGTATCGAGAGAGAGACCATAGCAGATGCGAGAGCGGCGTCGTCCGGGGAGAGTGGTGGTGGGGGAGGGTCAACATCGAGGGCAAGTACGCATCGCGCTCCCCGATTGTCTCCGATCTCCCTCGCCTGCTCGCTCGGCACATCCAGGGCCGGGCTGTCGATTTTTTAATTCGGAAGCACCGAGGCAACCTCCCCCCTCTCTTTTGTGTGCCGGAGAGGCCGGCGCACGCTCCGTTGTGTCCTCAAGTCAAGCCTTGCTAAATGAGGAAGCTGTGCAAGGTGCTTGCGAATCGCCTTACGTAGAGCCCAGTTTGAGCTCTAATCCGCGGTTGACACACGCTGACCATACGGTACGCCAGACCTGCCCCGCTCGCACTCGTAGCCCCGGCTCGCCGTGACCACTCTCTTGCGCGCAGATACCATGATTGCTGTCTTCTCCACGTACGTGACCGCTGCGCCGGTGCAGCAGTGCAACGCGAAAGGCCATGGCACCACGCCTTGGTCGCCGCAAACAAAGACTGAGCAGGAACTCAAGAGGGACGGCGCCTGCACGACTGGCACCTGCGGCCTGAAAGCCATTGCTCAAACATGGAAGGTCGCTGGCAACGGCCTCGACACCTGTGCTGCGGCTCTGGTCATTGCAACTGGCGAGTGCGGAAGCGTGCAAGGCGGCACGGCTGCCGACTGGTGTGACAACCACATCGGAGGCACCACTGGGGATGGCGGCATCTGGCAGGCGACCGGATCCGTCGACACTCCTCCGAGCTGTGGCGGGGAGTGGGTGGGTCCCTGTGGGCCATTCAACTCTGCGCAAGCCGTCAGCGAGCTCCTGTTTGGCGCAGACGTCCAGCTCCCGACGGCCAACACCGCTTACACGTGTCAGGATGCGCCGCTTGCAGTTCCCGGGGACTACCTTTCGCGAGGAAAGCCCAACATCCTCGGCTTCGATACGAACGGTGCGCCTCTCGGAGGCATCGAGCAGACGAAGGCGTTCTGTCACGTTGGCGGAGCAAACGGTTGGTCCTGTCAGGCTGGCCGGCTTGGGGCTTCGGTGATGTGGGGCGGCGGCCTCTGCTCAAAGGGATGGGAAGACAACACCCACTCCTCCGTCAACGCATCGGAAGGTGGCTGCAAGAACGCGCCGCCTCACTTTGAGACGAATCCTCAGCGCTACACGTACCCAGAGTACTACTACGATCGTTACCTGACGGCGGCCAACGGCCAGCATGGCATCGATTGCAACGAGGGAGATGGCTGTGGCCCCAAGGCGATGCAGTCTGCCAACGTCATCTGCAAGGAGGTATACAGTGCGAGCCAGGCCGAGGCTCAAGCCACTGTTCACTAGCAGTCCCTTGTTCATTGAACGCCCTCAATCACTTCTCTCTCTCCCCCCTCCGCCTCTGCACATTGTTGATTAGCAGCTGTCTCGTTCACTTCTTGCAGCCCCTGTCCAGCCCTGTCCATTGCAATTGCACTCCCCCTCCCACCCCCAGCACCTCGAGCAGGATTGTCTACTGACTAACTGACCAATCACCAACAGAGGTGCACTTGTGCGTTCGCTGAGTAGTCGCACCCCTGCCTGGCGGCGAGCAGAGGTTCATGACCTCTCTTGTGTTTTCGAAACATGTGTAAAATTCTTTTCCCTCGCCACTGGCGTCGGGTCCACGTACTCTCTAAAGCCCTGGCGAGGCTGCATTGTCCAGCTTCCATCTTCTGCGCCCATCGACGATACCGAGATTTTTTAATTCGGAACGGCAATGCTCGCGTCGCTCGTCGCGATCGGCTCGCTCGCTGCTTTCGCTCCTACGGCACTGACGCCGCCAAGCTCGTGCCGCCAACCCGGCCTGCGCCTCTCGGCGCCAGTGCTCTCTGGTGCACTCGCCACTGGCGCCGCCATCGGCCTCTGCGCCGCAAGGGCTGCGGACGGCGCCAGGCTGGCCTCTCGAGCTGCACACGCCGACGAGGCTGCGTTTCGGCGCTACGGCGCCAGTCTCCACGGCATGTCGGCTGCAGTGCTTTACGCCGGCTGGCGTGGCGGTGCTGCCGCGGTGCCTCCGGTCGCGCTGCTGGGCGGCGCCGCCGCCTTTGGCTCGGCGGTGCCCGGCTTCGCGCGCCTCAAGGGACCCAAGGTCCTCGAGGCCCTCTCTGTGATATCGCTCTGCGTGCTCGGCCGACTCGCGCAAACGGGTGGAGATGTAGCCGAGATGTTGCCGAGAGATGTTGCCGAGAATAGCCGAGATAGAGCCGAGGTTCGTCAGCCATACCCCGCCCGAGCACCCTCGCCAGGCCGGCGCGCGCCTCGATCAGAAACTGAGCCTTCGGCCTTTTCTCCGCCTCCTCTGGGCTCTCCTTAGGCGCGCTCCCCTTCGCCGACGCCTTCACCGCCGCGGCGCTCATCTACGGAGGGAACGGGCTGCAGTGGCTCATCCTCCCGCGCTACTCGGCCTCGCTCTACCGCTTCGAGGCCGAGATCGGGCCCGCCGCCACCGCCGCCGTGCGCGCGTGCGGCGGCACCCTCCTCGCGAGCGGCGCCTACATGCAGCTCTTGCGCCGGCGGGGGCACGCTGCAGGCCTCGCCGCCAGCGCTGGCCTGGCCGCCGCCCTCTCCCTCGCGCGCGCTGTGGGGGCGCTGCGCGCCGCACGCGCCGCCGCCGCCCGGCAGGGGTGCGGGTTGGACTACGCGCCAAGTATCGGCCGGGCAGCCGCCGCGGCGGCGGCGAGTGCGGTGATCGCGCTCGGGGCAACGCGGTGATTGCGCTTGGGGCATGTGTGATGCATGTAAGTAGGGCTGATGAGCACCTTCGTCCTTCGGTGTGTAGGTTTTCTCATTCAAATTCTTTCATTACTTGCCTGTGGTACTGCAAAAGTACCAGCAACCGTACAAGGAGCCCCTACAACCCCACTCCCGCCTCTCATTTGTGTCACACCACGCGGAACGCATCTGGCCATCTCCATCGCTGATCGCTTCGGTGAAGGGGGGTGAACCGCGCCATCCTCGATCGCCGTGGGGTGCAAAGCTCGCTTCCGAGCTCTCACGCCGCGCGTAGGGCCCTAAGGGCCCTAGAGATCACAGCCCCTCTCCCTTTTCTCCCAGTAAGCTCCCAACGCGGCCAAAGGATATCCACCTCGAGAACCTCGAGAAAGATAGAAACGCGCGCCCGCAGGTCCGCAGCAGCAAACCCAAGCTAGGCCCGACGAATGTGGCGCGATGCCCTGCGCAGAGCTACGCGCAGCGTGGCCCCACCTCTGGCGGCATCCGCGGCCGCCATCGCAGCGCAGAGCCACGTCCACGCACAGGAAGCCAAGCAGCCCGTGCGGCAGCGCACCGCGGCCGACCCAGAGGAGGACCGGTTCTTTGCCGTGTCGAGCAACGGGTGGATGCTGCAGTGCGACGACGGCGGCCATCTGGTCACGTGCTTTCCAAACTACGTGCCCGCTGCGAGGGACCTGCGGCAGAACTTTTCGCTCCGGGAGGGCGACATTGTGATTGCGACGTACCCGAAGTGTGCCGCATCCCCCCGTCAAACGGCACAGGCCGATTCGCCCTCCAACCACCTCGTCGTTCGCGCACTGCCCTGTAGGTGCGGCACGACGTGGACGCAGCAGGTGGTAATGCTGCTGCTGGCGCAGGGGGAGAAGGAGCTCGTGCAGCGGCCAACTTCGCTGGCGCCGTGGCTCGAGCTGAACCACGCGATGCGGACCAACATGCTCGCCTACGAGCCGCCGGAGGAGTGGCGGAAGCAGGGGCCCGCTGCGGGCAGGCGCGTCTTCAAGACGCACGCAGTCGCGGCGCTCGCGCCGTGGCGGGGTGGGGCGACGGAGGAGGGCATTCCGAGAGGGGCGGGCGTGATCGTCGTCACACGCAATCCAAAGGACGCGGCGGTGAGCTACTTCCACCACGGCCGGGACACCGTCCAATACAAGTACACCGGCGATTGGGCCCACTTCTTGCACGCCATCTTTCTGCCCGGCCTGGTCGACTTTGGAGACTTCTGGAGCTGGCACGGCACATGGTGGCGCGCGCGGGCGAAGCTGCCTCCCGACCGGCTGCTGTGGATCAGCTACGAAGAGATGCAGGCCGACCTGCCCGCCGTCGTCCGCCGCATCGCCGCCTTTGTCGGCGTCCCCGCCACGGAGGAGGTGGTGAGGGCGGTCGTCGCCGGCGCGTCGTTTGGAAGCATGCGCAAGGACTGGTCCGCGCTGGAGCAGGAGCAGCTGCACCAGACTGGCGTGGTGACCAAGAAGAATCACGTGCGGCAGGGCAGGAGCGGTGCCTGGCGCGAGGCGATGTCGGAGGCGGACAGCGACGCGATTGACGCGACGCACGCGGCGCGGTGCCGGGCCGAGGGATTACCGTCGTCGTTGTGGGAGATGTCGTGATGTGTTCTCTTCTTCGATCTTAACCCTAGTAGGTGGATAGTGTCGCTCGGTTTTCGAAAGGCGCTTTCTCCCCCACACTCCCTCACACAAAAAGAGAATCTTACAACAAAACTCCCTCGCACAACACTGGGCACGGGACTGGCGCGCACTGGCACGAACACAGGTACACCACGGGAGCCGCCTAAGCGACTCCTGCGAGGGTGGCGAGGCACTTAGCTCCGTGCACCCGCCCACCCCCGCCACAGGCAAGCTCATTCACGACCTGCTCTGCGATGGCCGTGTGAAGAACGACTGAGATGCGCTGCTTCTGCAGCCCCAGCCAGCTCTTGGTGGTCCAAGTCACCTCATCGAGGTACTGGGCCCGCGTCAGCTTGTTCTGTAGCACGTCCGCCGCTCTCCGGAGGATCTCACGGACCCCCTTTCCGAACCCGCCGAACGATTCGAACAGCAGCAGCTGCACTTCGACGCCCTTGTCTTCCCTGGCGTAGCGATAGTCCCCGCCGTAGGACGGTATGCGGCGGTCGCCGCCCACCACCCTGCCCCCCCTGGTATGCCAGCGCCCAGTCCCTTGCCCTCTCTCGCCCTTGCTCTTCCTCTCCCCCTCCATGCCGCCCCCCCGGTACCCCTCCCCCTCCCCCCCCCCCTCGTCCTCTCCCCCCCCCTCTCCCTGCCCCCCACCTCCCTCTCCGTCCTCGCAGTAGGGCCCATGCCCCATGACCATGTTCCGGTAGAATGATTCAGTGTTGCCGAAAGCGACAAAAGCGCCCTTCCGACCGTGCTCCCCGCTGCTGCTGAGGGGACAGACGACCTTGACGTCTCCGCAATAGTGCGTGCCGTGCGAGCCAATGTTGTCCGCGTCCACGTCGGGTTGTTTGTTGTAACTCTGACCGAGGTGGGCTTTCGGCTCCATTCGCACAGCGGTGCCCCACGCGGCGCGTAGGGCGAGGATGAGGCGTCGAAGCGTGTACTTGTGTCTGGTGTTGTGGCCCTGCTGCGGTACGTTGACAGCAGCGTCGCCATACTCGTCGTGGGTCTTCCCATTCCGAGTCTTCTTGCCCGCCGCCGCGGCCTGGCAGGCCACGTCGAGGGGGAGACCCAGGGCGTCGGCCAGCTGCACGGCGCCGTCCTCCGCAGACACGCCGCAGCAGCGCTGCCAGTGGTCGTCGAGCGCGGAGGCCTGCGCCTCGTGCTGAAGGAGGCAGGCGCGGAGGGCGGTCTTGGCGGAGGCGACGCCTTCGGCCGCGGCCTCGAAGGGACCGTCCCCGTCCTCGTCGGAGGAGAACCGCCTCCCGTGAGCTGGTCCCGTTGGCGGCGGGTAGGCCGGCACCTGGGTGGCAGGCTCGGGCGGCGAGGGCAGGGTCGACGGCGGTGGCCGGAGCTCGCCTCCCAATCGTGGGAGCGAGCAGCTTCCGGGTGGCTCCTTTACACCCCCATATGCACTGCCGCCTGTTTCGGAAAAACGCACCCCGCTCGGCTGGACACGCCCCACAGACGGGGACAGGGGACGCGGCTCCCCTTGCGCCGATTGCGGCGGCGGCGGCGGCGGCGGCAGCGGCGGCGGCGGCGGCGGCGGTGGCGGCAGCGGCCCGGAGTACCGACGGCTGATGCCGCCGTCGGTGCTGGGCTCCTGGCGGCGCATGACCCTGTTCCCCGAACGGAACGCATCCGGGCCCGATTTGCGCCTGGCGCCCGAGAGCTCCCACCCCCCCTCCGCCGTCGCGCGCTTCTCGAGGACGACCCGCAGCGCGCCAGTCTTGATGACGCGCCAGAACTCCAGGTTCTCGAAAGGATCAGTCACGCCCGCTTTGTAGAGATGCGTCGCCGCCGCGCACAGCGCCTCGTCGAAGGCCTTGAACGTCTTCTCGAACCTGGGGTAGGTCGCGCCGGACGGCCCCCCGGCGCGCCCCACCCGTCGGCCTTCCTCGTCCGTCGCGTATCTGGCGAGCCGAGGGCCTCGCGGCAGGTGGCGCTCCATGTCTTCCACCGCGCTGCTGAGGCGTTCGAGCAGCGGCAGCGACGGCGGCGCCGCTGGCAGCTGGGCGACCCGCCGGGCGTACCTCCCCTCGCCGAGGAACTCGTCGCAGAAAGCGGTCGTGGCATAAGCGTAGTCGAACTCCGCCTCGACGCAGTGGACTAGGAGGGGAATCACCCGGCTCACGTGGACCGCCACGAAGCGCTCGGGAATGCGGAGGAGGCCCTCGGGGTAGTAGGCAAACGCGCCGCCGCTTGGCCGCCAGTGCCGCTCGATGTGCGCGTCGAGCGCGCGAGCCACCAAGTGCGCGCGCCCGACGTGGGCCACCCTCGCGCGTCCCCATGCCTCGTCGTGCCCCTGCAGCGCTGCCGTCTTCTTGGCGCTGCGCTCGCGCTGCGCGCGCCATGCCTCCTTCTCTCGCGCCCGTTTGCGCTGCCGCTCGGCTTCCTCCTCGGCCGCGAGTTCCTGCGTTCTCGTCGCGTCAAAAGAGAAAAGTGCTCGCGAAGAGGAGAAGTCGTCGGCTTGCCGCCGTCAGTCCAGCAGAGGCGCTGCCCCTTTGAGCGCGCCGCTTGGCCTTGCTGCACGGCGCAGCTGCATACGCGGCCTCTGCTTCCCGAAGTGTCTGCGCGTTCACACTTCACGTTCCCCAATTTAGGATGAATCTCCCTCCGGCGGAGGATCCGACAGAGATCGTAGACAACGTGCGCTGCGCCCTCGCGTGCTGCGTCCAATTGGCACCGCGCCCGACCGTCATGCCGTGAGCAGAGCCCTTCCTTCCCACCCACGCCACAGTCTATCAAAAAGAAGTACGAGATTGTCCAGAAGCTCGGCAAGGGTGCCTACGCCGTTGTCTTCAAGGCAGCGCCCGCCTCGCGCGCGGCCTCCAGAGCCGAGCTCACGCCGCACCTGCAAGCGTCGGCGGCTTTCCCGGGCTCCGCTGTTGGGAAGGGCTCATTCCGCCCCACCGCTTCGCAGGCGGTGGACAAGAAGACGAAGAGCGTGGTCGCCCTCAAAAAGATCTTCGACGCCTTCCAAAA
Source organism: Emiliania huxleyi CCMP1516 (assembly GCF_000372725.1). Lineage (NCBI taxonomy): Eukaryota > Haptophyta > Isochrysidales > Noelaerhabdaceae > Emiliania > Emiliania huxleyi. The sequence goes on along the minus strand of NW_005200746.1, from coordinate 64,145 downwards.
CGCCACCGACGCGCAGCGCACCTTCCGTGAGATCATGTACTTGCAGGCGCTCTGAACACGCTCCGCCGTTAGTGCCGCACGCCTCATGCCTAGCGAACTTGAAACCCTCTCCCACGCCGGGAATCACGAGGGCGGAATACCAGCCGGTGGTCTGTCCGCCCCTTCCCGCCGGCGATGTCTCTTCCGCCCGCCGCCTCTCCACCGCCCCTCTCGCTGCCCCCTCTCTCCTCCCCTTCCCCCTCTCTCCTCCCTGGCCGCCTCTCTCCTCCCCTGCCGCCTCTCTCCTCCCCCGCCTCCCGCCCTCCCCGCCGCCTCTTCTCACCGCCTCCTCCGCCACCGCCTCCTCCGCCACCGCCTCCTCCCTCACCGCCTCCCCCCTCCCCGCCTCCTCCCTCACCGCTTCCTCCCTCACCGCCTCCCCCCTCCCCGCCTCCTCCCTCACCGCTTCCTCCCCTCCTCCCCCTCCTCAGGCGCTGGCGGCGCGGGGCGACGAGAACATCATCCGGCTGCAGAAGGTGATGAAGGCGGAGAACGACAACGACATCTACCTCGTCTTCGACTACATGGACACGGACCTTCACGCCGTGATCCGCGCCAACATCCTCGAGCCGGTCCACAAGCAGTTCATCGTGTACCAGATGCTCAAGGCGCTCAAGATCTGCCACGCCGCTGACCTGGTGCGGCCACCCGGGCGAGGTCGGGCGAGATCGGGCGAGGTCGGGCGAGATCGGGCGAGATCGGGCGAGGTCGGGCGAGATCGGGCGAGGTCGGGCGAGGTCGGGCGAGGTCGGGCGAGATCGGGCGAGATCGGGCGAGATCGGGCGAGATCGGGCGAGGTCGGGCGAGGTCGGGCGAGATCGGGCGAGGTCGGGCGAGGTCGGGCGGATGGAGGGAGATGGAGCTGGATGGGAGATGAGGCCGGTGAGATGGTGCGGGGCTGGAGACCTTTCCCGGACCCTTCCTCAGACCTTTCCCGAACCCTTCCTCGCACCCTTCCCGGACCTTTCTTCGGACCTTTTCCGCCATCCTTCTCTTGCAGGTGCACCGCGACCTCAAGCCGTCAAACCTGCTGCTCAACGAGGAGTGCCTCTGCAAGGTCGCCGACTTGAGATCACACGAGATCACACGAGATCACACGAGATCACACGAAGAGTGCCTCTGCAAGGTCGCCGACTTTGGGCTGGCGCGCTCGCTGCGCGCGCTCAAGCGAGGCGAGGAGTCGGCGTGTCGGTGCTGACATCTCCCCGCATCTCGCCACATCTCCCCATCTCTCGACTAGGCGAGGAGTCGGCGTCAGTGCTGACAGACTACGTTGCAACGCGCTGGTGCCGCGAGAGACAGCCGAGATACAGAGAGAGAGCCGAGAAACACAGAGAGAGAGAGCCGAGAGACAGCCGAGAGAGAGAGAGAGAGCCGAGAGAGAGCCAAGAAACAGAGAGAGAGCCGAGAGAGAGCCGAGAGAGAGAGCCGAGAGAGAGAGAGCCGAGACACTCTCAGATACCTCCGAGACGCCTCCGAGACACCTCCGCGACATTGCGGAGACACGGCGCCCTCCCTCCCCCCTCCCCTCCCTCCCCCCTCCCCTCCCTCCCCCCCCCGTGTCAGGTACCGCGCGCCGGAGATCATGCTCGGCTCCACCTGCTACACAAAGGCGGTCGACAGGTGGGCGGTCCCATTTCTCCCCGTATCTCGCCATATCTCCCCAGATCTCGACTAGGCGGTCGACATGTGGGCGGTCGGCTGCATCGTCGCGGAGATGTTCGTCGGCCGGCCGTTGCTGCCCGGCACGCGCAACGAGATAGATCGGCTCGAGAGGGTGCGAGCAGCTCTTCACACCTCCTCCTGCGGTGAGCAGGCACGAGCACGATGGATCAGCTCAAGAAGGTGATCGAGGTGACGGGCAAGCCGACGGAGGAGGACATCGCCGCGATGCAGTCAAAGTACGCAAAGACGATGATCGACTCGATCCTGCCGGCCGGGCACAGGCTCGCGTTCCGGTCGATGGACGCCATCATGAGCGGCGCGCCGCCCGAGGCGATCGACATGGTCAAGAGCCTGGTGCTGATGCTCGCCGGCCCCGAGAGGACCCGAGGTGACCCGAGATGACCCGAGATTAGGTCAAGAACCTGATGACGTTCGACCCGACGGCGCGGTTAACGGTGGAGGGCGCGCTGGCGCACCGGTGGATGGCGGACTTCTACACGGGCAAGGAGCTGGGCTTCGACGGGGAGCTGGTCATCCCGATCGACGACGGCGAGAAGAAGACGCTCGCAGAGTACCGCACCAACCTGTACGACGAGGTGTGCAAGGCGCGCAAGACGCCGTCGCTGTACGAAAAGTACATCCGCAGGCGAGCGCCGAAGAGCAGCGAGGCGGCGTGAGGCGGCGTCGAGCCCGCGCCCCTCCCTCCCCCCGGGGGGCAGGAGGAGGAGGAGGGGGGGCGCCGGCGCCACGTGCTCTAGCGAGCCGACTCCCACACCGCCGCTGCTTGCTCGCGCCGCTGCCCACCGGAAGCCCCTTCCGCCTGCGGAGGAGGAGCTCCGCCGGACTCTGACTTGTGCGCCATCTTTTGCATGCCGCTTTTCCCATCCGACATTCCCCCCCAGACGCCTTCAGTCGTCGTGTAATACACCCTCCAGCCTCTCCGCGTCACACACTCTGAGTCTCTGCTCTCTCAGACTCTCACTCCGCCCGCTCCCCTCAGCAGTCTCTCTCTCTCGCGCGCTCTCTGTCCCGCCTCTCTGTCTGTTAATCTCGGCGCACGCTCTCAACACCTACCGATTGTATGATTTGTCCTATTTTCCGGAAAAGATCGGCATTACCTGATTTTGAGACATGAGTGATGAGAGCTCCGCGTCCCTGACATTACACATTTAACCCCTAAACGGCGTTCCTGTCAGTACTGACAGGAACGCCGTCGATTTTATTCCTTTGCAGGACGGCTGGTCGGAGCGACGGCCGATCCAGCAGTCGTCTGCGACATGGCAGTGGCCCCGGGTCATGTGCAGCTGGTCCCGAGCGGCTCAGGTCCCAGATCGAATCTCGGACCCACAGATTCTAGATTCCTTTAGATTCCCTGGATTCCCGCAACAACGATCTCTTAGCGGCGGCAAACAGAGGCGCAACTCTGCCAGCAGCGAGGAGGCTCCTGCTGCTCAGCTACCGAGGCCTGGTGGCGTCGGCTGCTGCGTGGAGAAGACAGCAGCACTGTCCGACCTCAAAACATGCACAACAAGCGGGATTTGTGACTCTGTCCTCGATTCTTCAGTCGCTCAAGCGATTGCGCGAAATCCCACACTGGTGGATTTTGGGGCGCTGTCTACCCCCTACCTTCTTGTTTCATTCACAACGAAGGCTAGCTCAAAAAAGTATCTGAAATCCGTGATCATTTTCGATAGTTTACGGATTACGCGAAACGACGACAACTTTCCATGTCCAGATGAGAGTGTGCGAGAGGCGGTGCTGACTGCTGTGAGCAGGCGATCGGGCGACATGCATGGGGAGTGATGCCTGCCCGGCCGCACAGCGCGCGGCCCAAACTCCGATCGAGACTCATCAGTACTGCTCCGCGTCCTCAAAGCTCCCGCCCAATCGTGCCGCGATCCTCGCCGCCACCCCCGCAGCCTCGCTCTCGCCGTACTCTGCCGCCGCCGCCGCCGCCGCCGCCGCCGCCGTCGGGCCCGGGAGCTGACCGCCCGACAGCGAGAGGCGCTTCTCCTGTGGGCAGACAGAGACAACTCGCGGGGGTCAAAAGACGAGGCGTGGGGTGGGGGGGTGGGGGGGGGGGGGGACAGCGCCGCTCGTCTGGGAGGCGCGAGAGCTGACCTCCTTCACGTTGCGGGCGAGGTCGGACAAGTTCGAGAAGAAGGCGGCAGACGCGGCGTGCTGCGCGTCGTGCGCCAACTTGCTCCACGCGTCGTGCGCAAGCTCAGTCCACGACCCGCACGTGGCGGCCGCCTAGTGGTAGTACACCCCGTAAACCTCGCCTCACTCCCACAAAAGATCGGACCCCTATCCACGCCCCAAGCGACTAGCGATGCAAGTGACGTGGCTTAAATCCACACAGGGACTGGGGAGGCGGGAAACGCGGCGGCCGGCGGCCCGCCTCGTCGCTCCGCACGGCGCCTACGCAGGAAAGTTCCGAGACGGTTCCCATGGACAGCAGCTCTCGACACCCGCCCGCGTCTCGTCGCTCAACGCCGCGCGCGCCCGCGAGCAGAGAAGAGCCGTTCCCCTCCCCTCTGGCGGCGGCGGCGTCGGCCTCCTCTTCCTCCTCGTCCGGCGGCGGCGGCGCGGCGGCGGCGGGCGGACTCGCAAAGAAAGCCAGGAAGAGGAGGAACCCGACCGAGAACGCCGCCAGCGCGCTCGCCGCGAAGATGCGCCTAAGGACTCTTCCTAGACACCTCCTAGACACCGCCCAGACTCTTCTCCGGCAGGCTCGCTGCGCATTCGACGCGCCCCTGCGTTGAGGCCAGCGAGGTGTCGATGCCGATCGCGGCCTCGAGGGCGGAGATCGGCCGACCCGGACTTGGGGCCGCCGGCGAGGGCGGCGGCGAGGGCGGCGAGGGCGGCGGCGAGATGCAGTCGAGGATGAAGTCCGACTGGCCGCACACGGCCGCCTCGCTCTCCGCCGGCGCCACACAGAGGGCCGTCCCCGCCGAAGTGTTCGAGTAGTACCGCTCGCACGCAGCATGGGAGGACGGCAGCTCCCAGCAGTGCTTGGCGGTGCGCCCGTCGCGCAGCTGCTGCCGCCCCGCCAATTGGTCGCCGCAAGGAGCCGGCGGCGGCAGGAGAGGCGGCGGCGCTCTCGGCGGCAGCGGCGGCGGATAGGGTGGCAGGGAGCAGTAGATTGGCGCGGCCCAGTCCACCGCGCACCTTGGACACACACCGCCCACAAGTTGGTCCATTCGTGAGGCGAGAGTGGTTCGAGCTGCCTCTCGACTGCTCTGGTGCACCTTGAGTCCCAGACCCCCGTCCACAGGTTGAGGAAGCGCCGCCAGTAGCACAGGTAGAGCACCTAGTAGTGTAGTAAGCAACTCCAAGCTCGGACCCCTCTACCGACACCACCACCCAAGCGACTAGCGACACAGGGGACGTGGCTTAACACACACGGAGACGGGGCGTGTGGGGGGGGGGGGGGGGGATAGAGCTCTAGGGGCCCGATCTTGGAATGGAGGAGTTGCTTACTACTGACGAAGGTAGAGCACCTGCCGCCCCTCCATGTAGTTCTCCGAGATGCGCGACTCGTCGTTGCGCCCGGTCTCCTAATGAACTAATTAATTGACACTTCGAATTGACTGCGAGAGGCGCGACTCGTCGTTGTGCCCGGTCTCCTATTCCACTCCACAGATGGATCAAGTATTCTCCCGAGGACCCGCCTCGCCGATCGCCCGCCCGCCCTCCTTCTCTGCGGTGAGGTAGTAGCTCTCGCACTCGGCCTGGTCGGCATTGCGCTCCTGGCGGAAGGCAGAGAGGAAGGGGTCTCGGCCACCGTGGCTCCAGTCTCCCCCCCTCCCTGTGGGACCCCACGCCACGTCTCCTGTCGCTATGCGCAGTCACTGGCTACGGGTCGGAAC